>NC_141034.1:3442500-3642500 GCF_052040795.2 Danio rerio | reverse complement strand
GAAAAGTTTGGAAAAGAAAATAAACCCAATACACAGAATATATATTGTGTCTTATGTGTGTTCTTCCCTCACCTGCTCCTCCTGCAGCTCTCTCTCCATCTTCATCAGTTCATTCTCAATCAGTCTCTCGTGAGTCTCTTTCAGTCTCGCTCTTCGCTCCAGGATTTTCTCATAATCCACCTGAGAAACACGCACACACGTACACACATACACTCCTTTAAACAGCAGCTGATTTCTTTATAATTCTGAAATGATGTACAGCAACATTTGCACTGGGCTCATGTTTGCTTCAGTTTTCCTGTGAACCTTGTTAAGAAATCATAAAATAGAATATTTTTCCATAAATTAGAGACTAGTTTATGATTTCTAAAAAAAAAGAAAAAAAAGAAAGATCCTTTTTCTGTCACTGCTTGTTCACACTCTTGCATTTTCCATTACTAATAATTATATTATTATTATTATTATTATTATTATTATTATTATTATTATAGAAATCATAAAATAAAATATTTTTCCATAAATGGGAGACGAGTTTATGGTTTCTAAAAAAAGAAAAAAAAAGTTATTTTTTCTGTCACTGCTTGTTTACACTCTTGCATTTTCTATTACTAATAATTATATTATTATTATAGTGCTGCTGTAAATTTACTAAAAAAATAACCTAATTGTGTTGAGTAACTGAAATAAAACACATTGTAAATATTATTAAAAAAATGTAAATGTTAGTTCATGCAAAAACATTACAAATAAAATTAAATAAATAAAGCTTAATAATAATGTAATATAATGTAAAAAACTAAATCAACATGATTAATATAAAAATTACATAAGAAAACTGAAATAATACAGTGATTTTCCCCTGTGATTTTTTTTATTTTCTTTTTCAAATATTTGCAAAATGATGTTTACAGAGCATGGAATTTTTCAGTTTTTCCTATAATATTTTTTCTTCTAGAGAAAGTCTTATTTGTTTTATATCAGCTAGAATAAAAGCAGAATAAAAACAGTTTTTTATTTTGGTCTACAGAACATACCACTGTTTTGCATTGACTTGCCTAATTACCCTAACTTGCCTATTTAGCCCAGTTAAGATTTTAAAGGGCCATGAAATCCCCCTGTTTCAGCAGGGTGTTTTCGCACCTAGCTTGGAAAAAGTCAGGAAAGTGGGTGTGTCCAGCTCTGTTTAGGTGGGAGTGTCGGGGAGGGAAAGAGGGAAGGATTTGCATAAAAATGGGAGTTTCCATTTGGGCACGCGCTGATTTTCACTGAGGAAAAACAAACACAGAGAGGCAAGGGAGAAAGACAGTGACTGTGTTTAATGACAGTGAAATGTTTGATACCGCACGTCGTATTAGAGAAAAAAACCTCTGCATTTCTCAGTAACTCAGATGGACTCGGTAAGTCAGAAAGCCGAGTGTGTAGACTATCCTGTCACAAAATGCGGCGAAAATTCAACACGACAGTCAGTAATAGTTTGCTTGCAGTGTTTACATGTTCTTACACGGAGAGAAGCATTTACAGCGGATCTTTCAGCCCATTTTGTAGTGATTAAAGTAAAAATCAGTAATAAATCAGTAATAAAGACAGGAAATCAACACCAACTGGAGCTGCGTCTTTTTTAAAAGGAGACGAGCAGCAAATCCGGATATCACAATTTCCAGATAAGAAAAGCTCTGGAGTAAAAAATGTTCAGTACGAATATTTTTTTGCCACGTGTCGCAAGCACTGATCCTCATAGAGAGAAAATGAAAACAAAACCTTCATTGCAGCACATTATAAAAGCAACACTGACGACCCGCATCTCCAAACATTTCTTATTCTTTTCCCTTTTCTTTTGGCAACACAACGTGGCGTCTCTCTGCCGTCTGAACACTGTAACAGATAAAAACGAAGCTAGCATGCTAGTCTTCGAAGCTAGCATGCATATTAATGAAGTTGCACCGCATACACAATAGAGCGTGCTGATTGGTTTGAACAAAGCCTTACTCATGAATGAATGCAGCACACTCAGAGGTGTAATAAGGTACTCCCAGGTACAGATGTCCAGTCTACATGCTGGAATACACGCTATGATCTCATGGCCGTGACGCAGCTTCAAAAATTAGTTTCAAACCGGAAGTACGAATTTGCACGAAATAACGCAAAAACAACCAATTTACACTTTTTAGTGAGATATATGTGTCCTAATAGTGTTTTTAGCAGTGTGGGACACATATACCACTGTCAACAGCTCAAACAATGTGCTTTGGTGTTTCGTGACCCTTTAAGCTGATTACTAACATCCTAAAAATATCTAATCAAATATTATGTGCTGTCATCATGGCAAAGATAAAATAAATCAGTTATTAGAAATGAGTTATTAAAAGTATAATGTTTAGAAATGTGTTGAAAACATTTTCCCTCTGTTAAACAGAAATTGGGGAAAATATACAGAGGGCTAATGATTCAGGAGGGCTAATAATTCTACTGTAATACAGATAGATTGAGAATTGTTTTTGTAGTTTAGTTTTGTTTAAAGGATTATAAGTGACCTTGGACTGTGTTTGAGATCAGGCATCAGACTGCGAGTCTCCTGATTGGTCACTCACCGTGCTCATGGCCTGTGATTGGTCAGGTTCCTGTAATTTGATCTCCTCTTTGTGCAGTTCTTCCTTCAGCTGCCTGATGCGACTCATTCTCTCCTGATTCCTCTGAACGCTTGCCCTGCCCTCTGACATCATCATCAACATCACCATCATCATCAACATCAACCTTCATCATTATCATCATCATCTTCATCATCATGTGAGTACAGGGTTACAACCACAACATATGCTAAAGGTGACATTTTCCCGTTGTTGTTGTTACTCTTGTTAATATTATCAATATTATTGTTATTATTGAGATTTAAAATAAATTAAATAATGAATAAATAATAAATAATAAAAAAATCTATTAAAATAAATGTTTACATTTTTTTATTAATAAATAATTTGTAAAAATCATTTTAATTAAACAGCTTTATTAAAACACTTTAATTAAAGGAGTGTCACATATGTAATAAATACATGTAAAAAGATTTTAAATAATAAGAATTTTAAATAATAAATTAAATGAATTAAAAAAATGAATAAATAATTTAAAATAACAAATAATGAAAAAAAATTGTACAAAATGAATGAATAAATTTAAAACAATTATATAATATTTGACTTTGCCAAGTATTTAAAACAGAGCCTATGGCCTTGAATGAATAAATATATGAATGATTAAATAAATAAATAATATTTGACCTATGGCCTTGATTAGAATGTGTTTTTCTACCAGTGATGTGCATCTCCATTTCCTGTCTGAGGAGCTGCTGTAGGTCTCTCTTCCTGTCTGATGTTTCACACACTTCTGCCCTCGCTCCTTCACCCTACAACACACACACACGATTCACTTAAACTCATATTCACTAGACACATCTTAAGACATACATATTGTTTAACTATGTTACTTACAGAGGAGTCCATGGTTTTGTCGAGCTCTTCTCAAATGAAAAAAAAAACGATGCGTGTGTGTGTGTGTGTGTGGAGTTTGAGTTTCACTCTCTTGAAATATTCATTACTCAGTGTTCACTTTCACCTGTGTGTTTAAATGCACTGCAGCTATAGACTTATAATATGAATCTATTGCAAATTAAATAATTGGTTACCTGAAATAAAATAGCAGCAACGAAAATAAACCTACACAGTTCAAAAAACATTAAATGATTTTATTTAAAGCTGACAGAGCAATGCATTTCATTTAGTTTATATATTTGATGTGGGTTAACTCCAGTATAACAAAACGTTGAATTGAAATAATATTTTAAAATAATAATTGAAATGTTTTTAAAAATAATTTAATCACTAAAAAAACTGTTTGAGATCAACTTCTTGGGCTCAAAATGAGATGTTTTCTAAAGTACTGAAATTACAAATAAAATTGAAAAGAGACAGGTAAACCCTAAATGTAAAATTTAAACTAGAAATATATATTTTTTTAAATAGTAAAAACAAAAAGCTAATTAAAACCTTGAAAAGCAAAAAAACGAATCTGCAATTAAAACAAAAGCTGTGAACATGACATAAAAAAAGAGTTAAAAATAATAATAAATACCATAATAGATGATGGAAAGACAAATGATGAACCGCTTGTGGGATTTCATGATAAAACATTTCATTAAAAAAATAAATTCAGAAAAAAATGTTTAAAGTTGCCAAGTAAATATTTCTTATTTGTCAAAAATACACTACAAAATTATTAAATTCCTTCAAAAAAAATTTAAAAATATACAACAAAATTATTAAATTATTTCAAATTAAATTGAAATATGCAAGAAAATTATTCAATTACAATAAATAAAATAAAAAATGTACAACAAAATTATTCAATTCCTTTAAATTAAATAAAAAATATAGAACAAAATTATTAAATTCCAATAAATAAAATTGAAATAAATGACAAAATTATTCAATTCCTTCAAATTAAATTAAAAACATACAAAAAAAATTTAATTCCATTAAATAAAATAAAAAATACACAAAAAAGTATTAAACTCCTTCAAATTAAATAAAAAATACACTACAAAATTATAAAATGTCATTAAATAAAATTAAAACTACACAAAAAATAGTTAAATTCCTTCAAATTAAATAAAAAATACCGTACAAAATGATTACGTTTCATTAAATAAAATTAAAAATACACAACAAATTATTAAATTCCTTCAAATTAAATTAAAATATACAACAAAATTATTACATTTCTTCAAATTTAATGAAAAAATACAATAGTATTATTAAATTCCTTTAAATAAATTAAAAATATACAACATAATTATAAAAATATATATACAACAAAATTACTAAATACCTTCATCTAAATTAAAAATACACTAAACTATTAAATTCCTTTAAAAAAAATTTAAACAGAAAAAAATAATTCACAATATTAATTATAAAATATAAAGGAAAATCTTTTAAATAAGCATCCTCCAGTGAAATTAAAAATATCCGACTGCCTTCATGCACCATTTTAATCATAATATCTCATATGCAAATGCAACTTTTTAGGAAGTCACTCTTTTTTTTATCATGTTATTGTGAAATTGAATAAAGAAATGAAACAGGATTTCTGTGGTGAAAAAGAGAAGCAGGGCTGACACCATTTAGAAGAAATAGACCCATTTCCAACAAACATATTAGGAGAAACAGACCAAACAATTCATCAAATCAGTGTAACTCTATTCATTTCATAATTTCAATGGATTCATCTGATAGAGAACTGACTTCATGACTATTTAAAATCACTAAACATATCCAAACGAAAATCATTCATTCCCTTTAAGGAGAATGAAAAGAATAAGGATATACTTTAAAAAATTGGGGAAATCTTCAACACAACAAAAATGATTACAGCCCTTAAAAAAATATTCATACACTCATTTATTTCCGGCTTAGTCCTTTTATTATTCAGGGTTCGCCACAGCGGAAAGAACTGCCAACTTATCCAGCATATGTTTTACACAGCGGATGCCCAGTTGGCTTTTCTGTGTGGAGTTTGCATGTTCTCCCCGTGTTGGTGTGGGTTTTCTCTGGGTGCTCCAGTTTCCCCCACAGTCCAAACACATGTGGTATCGGTGAGTTGGGTAAGCTAAACTGTCCATAGTGCATGTGATGTGTGTGACTGCGTGTGTATGGATGTTTCCCAGTGATGGGTTGCAGCTGGAAGGGCATTCACTGCATTAAAAAATATGCTGGATGAGTTTGCAGTTCATTCCGCTGTGGCAACCCCAGATTAATGAAGGGACTAAGCCGAAAAGAAAATGAACGAATGACTGATGAATGTTATCGATCAAGCCACATTGGATTTAATCTGTTGTGTGTATTAAGTATAGAGTTGCATCAATTATGCCGCTGAATATTAAGTGAATATATAATATAATATCATAGAATTTATTTAATTTGATATGGCTTTTTCTACAGATATATATATTTTTACTGTAGTCATATTATTAACTGATTAACATATTTTAACGTTTATTAACATATTTTAACATATTTAAATTGATTCTAAGGAGTCCGACAACATACATAAAAAATCTGACAAATTAAATGAAATCAAAATGTACAGTTAATGATAAACTTCATCATATATATATATTTTTTTTTTGTGCGTGTGTGTGTTTATTTGATATGCTACCCATGTACTTTTTTGGAAATTGTGATTTACTGCTTTATTTTTCCTGTCTATGGGGATTAAAAAAATCAGTCCTGCGATTCCTGTCCAATCAAAATCACACACACAAAGTAAATCGCATTATTCTGAATAACCTGGGCGAAATATAAATGCAGCAAATTGTTTGGAAGCAATAAAAGTGTCCAAAATCTTTACATGCATTGACCCAGTCTGTTTAGACTGCATGTCACTGATAAGAAGATGGCGGATCTTTACTGTATGATGACTGAAATGGCCTTAAACAATAACTACACTTACCGGCCACTTTATTAGGTACACCTGTCCAACTGCACATTAGCGCAAATTTCAGCCAATCACATGGCAGCAACTCAGTGCATTTAGGCATGTAGAGTTGGTCGTTGTTATGGATGACTCGATACAACCGAGGTATGCAGAAGAGCAGCTCTGCTCTATAACACACAACATGTCCAACCTTGAGACAGATGGGCTACAGCAGCAGAAGACCACACCGGGTGCCACTCCTGTCAGCTAAGAACAGGAAACTGAGGCTACAATTCACACAGGCTCACCAAAACAATAGACGATTGAAAAAATGTTGCTTGGTCTGATGAGTCTTCATTTCTGCTGTGACATTCGGATGGTCGGGTCAGAATTTTGCGTCAACAACATGAAAGCATGGACCCATCCTGCCTTATATGAATGGTTCAGGCTGGTGATGGGGGTGTAATGGTGTGGGGGATGTTGTCTTGGCACACTTTGGGCTCATTAGTACCAATTGAGCATCGTGTCAACACCACAGCCTACCTGAGTATTGTTGCTGACCATGTGCATCCCTTTATGACCACAGTGTACCTATCTTCTGATGGCTACTTCCAGCAGGATAACGCACCATGTCATAAAGCGTGAATCATCTCAGACTGGGTTTCCTGAACATGACAATGAGTTCACTGTACTCAAATGGCCTCCACAGTCACCAGCTCTCTATCCAATAGAGCACCTTTGGGATGTGGTGGAACGGGAGATTCGCATCATGAATGTGCAGCCAACAAATCTGCAGCAACTGCGTGATGCTGCGTGGAGCAAAATCTCTGAGGAATACTTCCAGTACCTTGTTGAATCTATGCCATTAAGGATTAAAGAAGTTCTGAAGGCAAACGGGAGTCCAACCCGGTACTAGTAAGGTGTACCTAATAAAGTGGCCGGTGAGTGTAAATGCACTACAGAATGTTACGTTTGCACACAAATCCACAATATTACATGTAAAAGCATCAGCTATTTACAGCATAATACTCACTACTCGAGCACTTTTAAAAGGGCTACTTTTTACTCATACTTTTATTCTACTTGCACTAAATTTTGGGTATTTCTACTCAAGTAGGATTTTTCAGTACTCTCCACCACTGATCTCTAAGAAAGAACATCTATATGAGTAAAAAATGATCTGAAAGAGGAAGTGCATGAGTCAGAGAAGATGTAGAAAACTTATTTCTGATCATATTTGCATGTGTATCTCATCTGCCAGTGCATCTGTGTTTAATTTCACACTTTCACGCATTACGCACACTCATTTGGAGACAGCATGTGTTTATTACAGGCCTCATATATATATACAATCATAGTCACTCTCATATTCATACCATCCCAAACAACATGCCTTGAAATCAAATTAAAATTAAAATAAAGGAATTACATCACACTGAAGACATATTATATAGATATTATTAGAATAAGGGTTAGACTATATGCTGTAACATCTGCTAGAAAAGTATGCGTGCTTATCTCTACTGAACACAGATCATAACAAGAGGTCTAAAGTAAAAAGGTTATTGAGTTATTCCCATCAAACAGCGTCCAGATGGATAGATTTGATCCTCAGGAGACACAGTTAGTCGACAGATTTGAGTTGTTATTTTTTTTGTTGATGGTGAAGATGATCTTGATGTGGATCTACATTCACACTGGAGAAAAACAGAAAAAGATGGACGTTAGTTCTGCGTTTCTGCACATTATCAGCACATGAATGTTGTTTTCGAAATAAAAGCAGACTAATCTATGTTTAACTAATGGTTAAAAACACATCAGGAACATCGGTGATGGTTCATCATCAGAGAAATGCATAAAAAAATGTATTACGATTAATTATAAATCACGATTAATCACCTACAAAGTTTGTTTTGACATAATTTAAGTGTGTTAACTATGTATATTTAGTTTGTTTATATAAATACACACATGCGTGCATACATTTGAGAACATGTTTATTTGTATTTAGATATAATATATGTATATGATACAAAGACATACATTTAAATATCTGTAAATAATTGTTTTGTACAGTTTTGTTTCTATGTATGTTTGTGTATCACATATACAAAATAAATATATATATATATATATATATATATATATATATATATATATATATATATATATATATATAATATACACACAATTATTACGAAAAAATAAATAAATAAATAAATAATAATTAAAAAAATGTATATATACATGTATATGTATATATATATATATATATATATATATATATATATATATATATATATATATATATATATATATATATATATATATGATTAATTTTGATTAATCTTTTACCAGCATAAAAAAACAATAACATTTACAAGTTGCATCTAATCATTATTACAGTTTGAGTATGTGCATAAATGTTTTTTCATTTACTGCGTTGAATATTAGTCGAATTTAGTGCACTTAAAGGGCAGACACAAAACAATATAAGACGTTAATATTAGGTTAGATTTAGGTTGTGATGTCAGGTTACCAAAATTCAATGCACGTTATTTTGATGTCCAATAATGATGTCAAATGATGTTGATGTTTGGTTGTTTTTAGGTTGAGCCAACATCTTAAACCAACGTCATATTGACGTCAAATAATGACATTTATTTGTCAGGTATGGCAACCAAAATCCAACGTTTGAAAGATGGAAAGTTGGAACATCCACACAACGTCAAGCTGTAACATCATTAGACGTTGATTTTTGGTTGTTTTTGGTTGTTTCTGTCTGACGTTGGACACTGATGTTGGGTTCTGATGTTAACTTGATTTTCATTTTCACCCAAAATGCAACAACCAACGACATTAGTGTACAATGTCAATTTGACACCCCCCCTCCTCCCGCAAAAAAAGCTCTCGGCCAAGTCACTGATAGCAACATCTAAGCTATTTTTTTTAATATATATATATTTATTTATTTTTTCCTTTTTAAAATCAAAGTAAATAGGCGACACAGTGGCCAGCGGTTCACTCCGCTGTGGCGGCCCCGAATTAATAAAGGGACTAAGCCGAAAAGAAAATGAATGAATGAATGAAAATCGAAGCAACTATACTATTGTTGCAACCATAGTTGTTGCATTGCAACTGTGAAAGTGCCACAGCAAATTAATTCAATTTCTTACATATAGTATTGTTCAAAAACACTATAGTATTTTAAATAATTTAAAAACTGTATTTACATAAAACTATGTAATATATATATATATATATATATATATATATATATATATATATATATATATTCACTGTTTGTTCTGCAGATGTGCCCATGTGCATTTACATGAAAAAAATAAAATAAAATATATATATATATATATATATATATATATATATATATATATATATATATATATATATATATATATATATATATTTATTTATTTATTTTTTCATGTAAATGCATATGCGCACATCTGTGGAACAAACAGTGAATAAATGTAAAACCAATTCATTTCTAACAAGAGCACATCATCAGGATTAACTTTAAGACATGTACTTTGAGGTATGGTCCTGCTTCAGACATAATTCCTCTACAGTCATCTTTCCCTCAAGCAAGTTTCTGTGTCAGCCAAATGATACAAAACTGATTGGCAACATCACCGACTGGAGTGAGAGGTGGCAGTAACTCAACAAAAAGTTTGTTTTTCGACCATCGTAAAACACAAAGGGCTCCATTTTGACGGTCCGTGCTCAGAGCGCAAAACGCAGGACGCAAGCACTTTTAGGGCGTGTCAGAACCCATTTTTGCTCATTTAAGGACGGGAAAATCCGCTTTGCGCCGTGGCACATGGTCTAAAAGGGTTGAGTTTATTTTCTTAATGAGTTATAGGTGTGTTTTGAGAATAAACCAATTAGAGTCTCATCACCCATTCCCTTTAAGAGCCAGCTGCGTCGCGACAAGAGCGCATTCGCTATTTACAGGACGCAAAGTAAGTCTAAGTGGAAAAAATGAGCATTTCACAAGCAAACAGTTAACAGTTTATTTAACAGAAAACAGTTAAACAGAGCATCTACTGCGTGAGAATGAGAGATAATGGATCACTTTCACTCTTGGATAGGGAAACCTTTACGCACAGACATCAGTTAGTCTATAAATAAATACTTTTGTTTGTTAAGCGCAAATATTCATTTCAAAACTATTTCTAAATTCAGTTCCAATCTCCAGCAAACGAATAAATGAACAATAATAATGAAGTGTGTTCAGAAACCTGAGTTATATCCTAAAACACATGCTGTGCCCCATATGGTCTAAAACCTGACAGGTGGGCAAATCTAAGCTTGTTTTTAATAAAACAAATATAAATATGGATATAATAAATAATACTGCTAATAATAATAACATTATACAGAAGCAAATTGTTATGAATGAACTGAAAAAGCCTCCCGAGATGAAGAAAACATAAAAGCAGTGATTTTTCATATTTATGTAGGCTAGAAAATAATATGTTTTGTAATATTTTAATCCTTTATATTTATATCCTATATCTATTCTTATTACATCCTATATTTATAGCCTTAATATTTAAAATTTTTCATATGTAAAGATGTTTGCCTATTGCTCTCTTGTGTGTATTAAGCAGTGTGTAAGCGAGGCGCAACTCTGCGCCGGAGTTTAGACCGGGTTTGTTTTAGTCTAATGAAAAATCTATTATAGTTTCTCAAAATAGCAACGCGCCAGCGGTCCGCCTCAGAACGCCTTCCTTTTTAGACCAGAACGCCTATGGGCGCACAAATGAGCGCTAATGCATTTGCTATTTAAACAGTGTAGCGCAACGCCTCAAAACCACTCTTGCACCAAGCTTAAACTACCAAAAGACTACTGCGTCACGCCTTGCGCCACACTGCGCCGGGTGTATGATAGGGCCCAAAGAAGATTTCGCTATTCTTACTATCATATGGATTTACCTTCATCGGCCAGACATCAGCTTCACAGCTCCATGAATGTCGGTGGTGTCACTTAATGATCCATGATCGATAAATGTAGCTTGTGTGGACGCTACTGCGCTGCTTGCTTAAAATATTAGCTTCACTACTGAAAAGCTATTAGATTTAGCGACGCTGCTGAGAAATGCAGTTAAGCTAGTAGTGTCTACTTGTAGCAACGCTACTACCCAACACTGACAAATAATATGGAACTTAATAGTTTCCAAAGTTCATCGAAATATCTTCTTTTGTTTTCAACAGAAGAAAGAAACTCATAAAGGTTTGGAAAAAATTGAGTGAGTTTTCATTTCCTGATGAGCTAGCACTAGCACATTTACAGCTGAAACACACCTGATTCACACTGGGGTCTGCCGCGGATGCGTGTGCCCTCGATCTCAGTGCCGTCTTTAGTCACACACCAGCAGTACCCGGTGCTGTGCCAGCACTGCATAGGCATATAGTTGCCCTCCTCATCGCATGCAGGCTTGAAGAACCCAGGCCTCACCTCACGCTCAGACTCCAGCTTACACTTAGTCTCCAGTTCAACAACTGCACAGAGACACATGTGTGAATGTGTTATATAGAGACATCTGAAGGGGCAGATCTGACCAGTGAATGTATGTGTGTGTTAATGATGACAGTAAAAATTCAAAATTTAAGAGTAGAGGTGTAGTAAGGCCATATAACAAGCGATTTTTACAGTGTAAAATACATTATGCCTATGGAGGGTCCTCGTGAACTATATATAGAAGTGTGTGTGTGTGTGTCTCACCTGACTCTGGTGAGCTCTTCACGTCCTCATCTGCGTTCACCAGCAGTGGCATACTCCTCATGGGCAGATGCATCATCTTCGGCATCAGTCTAGAACCTTGCGACAGAACATGGAGATGTAGATTAACAACAGTGGACAAGAGCTTGTGATGTGTTGAGAATGTGTTCATGACAAGGTCTTCATTTATTACAGTGTTTACTTTTTAATCAGATTGTGTATTGAATATGTCATTTATTAGGGATAGTTCTCTAAAAAATGAAATTTACTTTATTTCACTTTACTCAACATCGTGATTGCAAAGCTTTACGAGATTCCTTTTTTCTGCTGTACAAAAAAAGATGATAAATGAAGAATTTTACAAATCTATAGCCATTGACTACTGAAGTAGGAATAAAAATACTATGGAAGTCAATGGTTACCGTTTTTCAACATTCTTCAAATTATCTTCTATTGTGTTCAACAGAACAGATCAAACAGGATGGGAATAAGTGGAAAGTGAGTAAAAATGACAATTAAAATTGTTCAGTGAACTACAATTGAATATATGTATATATATTTTTAAATTCCATATATCAGTTTGTATATTGACCAACAGATTTATTTAAAGGTGTAGTCCACCCAAAAATGAATTTTTAATTGCTTTAATCAACATTAAGTTTATCCAAGGTTTTAAAGGATTTTTATTTTTTGCTGAGCAAAATAAAAAAATTTTGTAGAAGTTAAGAAATCATTAGCCGTTAACAACTAAAGTAGGTATAAAAATACTATGGAAGTCAATGGTTACCAGTTTTCAACATTCTTCAAAATATCTTCAATTGTGTTAAGCAGAACAGATCAAACAGGTTTTGAATAAGTGGAAAGCTGAAATTTAATCTATATTTAGTTTTTATATTCAATATATCAGTTTGTTTATCAATTATCAAAACAATTTGAAGGGATAGTTCACCCAAAAATGACAATTTTACTCACACTTGACTTAACATCAAGAGATTTGGCTTCGCAAATTTTTTTTTTCTGCTGAAAACATTAGCCATTGACACCTAAAGTAAGACTATAATTACTTTGAAAGTCAATGGTTACCGGTTTTCAACATTCTTCAAAATATCTTTTTTTAAAATATATATCTGATTTATCAGTTTGTATAAAAATGATTTAAAGGGATTGTTCACCCAAAAATAATTTTTTACTCGTGCTTTAGTCAACATTAAGTGATTCCGAGGCTTTACAGGATTTTTTTTTTGTTTCTGCTGAACAAAATAAAGAAGATATTTTGTAGAATTTTAGAGGTCATTAGCCATTGATTTCTAAAGTACGAATAAAAAAATACTATAGAAGTCATTGGTTACCGGTTTTCAACATTCTTCAAATTATCTTCTATTGTTTTCAACAGAACAGATCAAACAGGATGGGAATAAGCGGGAAGTATGACAGAATAAAATTTTTTAAATGAACTACAATTGAATATAAATAGTTTTTATATTTAATATATCCGTTTTTGTATCGGCGAAACTATTTAAAGGGATAGTTCACCCAAAAATTTAATTTATTCACACTTTACTAAACACCAAGTGATTTAGCTTCGCTAAATAATTTTTGTCTGCTGAAAACATTAGCCATTCACTACTAAAGTAAGACTATAAATACTATGGAAGTTAATGGCTAACAGTTTTTAACATTTTTCAAAATATCTTCTATTGTGTTCAGCAGAACAGATCAAACAGGTTTGGAACAAGTGGAAATGGGTGAACTATTTAACATATATTCTGTTTTTATGATTTATGATATTTATGTATGTATTTGTTTTATGTACATTGTTATGATATTTTTGATTGTTTTTTGTAAGGAACAAGTAGAAACCAAGTTGAACGTGACAAAAGTTTCTACAATTTAATCAATATTCTGTTGTTATGATATTTGTCATGATATTTATGTACATGTATTTATGTTATGTATATTGTTATGATTGTTTTGTGCTTATGAACAAGTCGAAATGGAGTAAAGGTGAAAGAATTGAATCTATATTTAGTTTTTTCATGATTTATTTGACTTATGATTGTTAAGATATGTGTGATATTTATGTTATGTATATTGTTATATTTATGATTGTTTTTATTTTTTTATTTTATTTATGATTGTAGTTCATTTTGAAATGATATTTATATTATGTATATTGTTATGATATTTATGATCTAATTAATGTCAAATGTCTCTGTGTTTTGTATGTTTGCTGGCTGTACCATCTACTTGTCCGCTTCCCTCTCTCTGGTTGGAGTAAATGGGGCGCAGTTTCTAAAATGAGAATCAGATATTCAGAATTGAATAAGTCAGAACGTTATACAACAATATTGAGTGTTTTTATGGTCTGTTTCTAACCGTGAGGGGAACGCTCTTGCTCTTGACGGCGGTCTGGTCAGAAGTGGGGTCAGAGTAATCCTTCAGGAGTGGCATGCTGTTCATGGGCAGAGACATGGCCTTTGGAGCTCCAGCTGAAAGACGGAAGTAAACAAACACGATGAACAGGTTTCACTTTGCTCTATAACTTTCAAAAATATATACAGTTGAAGTCAAAATTATTCAAAATATATGTTTTGTTTTCCCAAATGATGTTTAACAGAGTGTGAGAAAGCCTTATAACGACCACTAGAGGAAGGTTGCGTGAGAAGGAGTTCAGTGACAAAAGCCAGTCATGTCGGCTGGAGAGGCACGGCCTACAGATCGGGCTGGCTAGACTGTGCAATCGATTTGCACATGTTTTACACCAGTGTGTAATTAATTATGGGCGAGTCCCCTTGTTTGCTATCCTTTTTGATCCAGATTAATGTTGTTATTTTCTTGTATATCACACTGTATGTCTCGCGATTTCCACGTGCGTCATAAGTGAAAGTAGATGTTATCAAACCCAACGATCTCATTTCGGACTTTGAACTGGAAATTCACTTTGATCCATAGTTTAATACAACCTATTTAATGTATCTGTTTAATATATATCACCTGATTCAGTCAATAATTTTCACTTTTGGGTAGATTTAGCCTGTACAATAATACTGAATGGTCATTCCAATTGCTTACAACAGTATATTTACGTCATCATTATCATTATAATCCACAATTACTCGATGTATGTTTATTTGCATCATAATTAATAAGTTTGTGTAATTTGTATAATTTACTGACATTAGCATTAGCAATTGTTCCTCTTTGTATTTTTCTGTCTTATAGACCACATGTGTGAAATGACATTCCAGCATGATTAAACTTACAACTGGGAATCCTTCTCCTGTTCTCTTACCGGGAACTACCACTATCACCTTGTGTGCACGACACCTGAACCCATCGAGTGTCCCATACGCTCGTATACAGAGCAAGGAATTTTTCACAGTATTTGCTATATGTTTTCTTCTGGAGAAATACAATGACTTGCCTAATTACCCTAATTAACCTAGTTAAGCCTTTAAATGTCACTAAGCTGAATACTAGTATCTTGAAAAATATCTAGTCAAATATTATTTACTGTCATCATGGCAAAGATAAAATAAATCAGTTATTAGAGATGAGTTATTAAAACTATTATGATTAGAAATGTGTTAAAATAACTCTCCGTTAAACAGAAATTGGGGAAAAGATATAGAGGGGGGCTAATAATTCTGACTTCAACTGTAAATACAGAGAGTGTTTCTGCAGGTGGTTTGTCAAGCCCACTCACTTGTGTGTGACAGGTGTTGGTTAAAGTGTCAGAATGTTGAAAGAGTGTGCATTTTGCAGATTTTGTTTTGTGTGTTTACGCACCTGACATCTTCCTGGTGAGCTCAGCCTTGAGTTTCTCCTGTCCGCTGGTCAGAGCGTTGATGTGCTGCTTTTGGCCCCATACCATGTATGCGGTCAGCGCCTGTCCTGCCAGCAGAAGACAGGCCAGGACGGTCAGTCCGGTGATCTTCAGGGCCTTGGTATTGCTGTTCCTGCAGATGGCGCCACACGACAATGACAAAAACACTGTTAAACCTCTGGACTTTCTAAACCTAGGTTTAAAGGTGATCACCAATATGGTTTGGTTTCATGTAGAAGACCCCTATAAATATTATTGATTTGTATTATCATGTACCGTAGGTAATTATTTATTTGAATTATTTTCATATTTGATATTGTATAATTGTACATATATACAATACTGTAAAGTTTATTTTTTATTTTATTTTTAAAAAATCTCTATTTTTTTCTTTTTGTATTTATTATTTATTTTATTTTTTTCCCCATTTTGCTATATTTTTTATCTATCCCTGTTGTAGTTGTATTTTAATTTTATTTGTTTGTGCATTCATTTCGGCGGCAAGGTTCAAAAAAGGGGGGGAAAATTGCAACCTAAATTGTACAAAATATTTTGTTAAAGCTTTGGAAAATAATCACAAATAAATGTTAGTTTAGTTTTCCAGTCTTCTATTAAAAAAAAATACTCTGGACTTTCTTTAGTCATTATTTAAATACAATTTCATGATCTGAAAATAATAAAGCAAGCAAAACTATGTCTAACTTTAATGTTTAGTAATGACTTATATACTGTAACTGACGTTCACTGCAGGCAAATGTGACCATAATCTGATTTGTTTTGCCCACATGTGACTCACATCTGTTTTTGTCATGACAGTGTGAACAGCCCAAACCGCATGAAATCTGATCGTTTCTTTTTGATTTCGATTTGTGCCACTTTCATATGTGATATTAAATCAGACACAAATCTGATGTGTTGCAGTCTGACTGCAGTATGAACGATCATGTTTTTGGAATTCATGAAGTTTCGATCGACCTGCGGCATCGTTAATTGCTGCAAACATCCTTTACCTCTTAGTACAATAGCACACAGGACAAATACTTCACCAGAAAAATATACATTTGAACTTGGCTTGTTAACCGATTATTAAAAATTAACCCTTAAAAACATATGTTAGATTTAACATTAAAAACCTAATCCATTTGAGTAAATGAAGCAATTTGAGCGCAGTAAAACCCAATAATTTCCCAGAGATGGGTTGCGGCTGGAAGGGCATCCGCGGTGTAAAAACTTGCTGGATAAGTTGGCGGTTCATTCCGCTGTGGCGACCCCGGATTAATAAAGGGACTAAGACGACAAGAAAATGAATGAATGATTGAAAACCCAATAAATGAAGAGAACTCCAACCATTTAAGGAAACCGATTGCTACAAACCATTGAGTTAATCTATATGAGTACTGTAAACTTACTCCATTAAGTAATGAGGTGTTTAATTACCTCATAACCTTCAACACTTCAGGTCAAAACTCTTTTTAAATGAGTAGAATTAACATTCAGTCGATTTTGAGTTAACTACACTCATTTCATTTGATAAAGCTGAATGTTGGGTTTTACAGTGTACCTGCAAAACAACCAATTACACTTCATAACATGTCTGTGAAAATGCCAATAACCACATTAAACAGAATCTGACAACACGTTTTATCCACTTCATTTAACATAGACCTACAAACTATGTGCTTAATTAGGCTTTTGTGCATGTGGGTCTATTTAGGATCATGATCTGTTCACACTGGAAATCTGATACTGGACACGTACAGTATATGCAAGCAAATCAGATATGAGAAAAAAATTGAGGTTGGAGCACTAAGCCTTGCAGTGAGAACATAGCCTTAAAGGTCTTACCCTCGAGATCATATTCATGTTCTTTATTATTAGGGGTTCAAATGCAAATCGCTGAAACCTTATTGTTTCTGTAAAGATTATTATTATTATTATTATTCTGCCGAAGTTTGTTTTGGCCAAACCAAACCGTAAGACCTAGAGAGCTATAACTTAGTAAGATGGTAGTACTCGGGTATACTACATGCTCGTCAAAAAATCCGCCAAATCTGACCAAAGGTGGCAATGTGGCAACAGTTCAGACATTTCTGGCAGCCATTTTATAGACCGTTTGTTGTAGACTCAACAACTTTACATTTTTTGAATCCTTGGATTAACCAGAGCAAAAGTCGCACTTTTGGCTCTACAATGCACCATTTCTCGACTAAATCGAGATTTGTTTGAAACCTACTTTTGCAAACTAGTCCTAGTTATTTTTCTTTCTTACTCTCTCTTTGTACCTTTTTCTCATTGACAATGTATGTAATTGGTATTTCGTGTATTGTTTATACATATTGTTTGCATGTCAACTCTGTATTCTATTTGCATTAATAATAATAAAAAAGTAATAAATATAAAAATCTGGACTTTCTGCACTATGAGGGAGTTTCCAGACTGAAGGTCACTGCTAATGTTTGCAGCAGTGGGCGTTGAGTTTTTTTAATAAATGATTGTCCACCAACAAGTGTTTTCCCCTCTGCGTTAAATGGAATTTTTAAATGTTTGATATTCTCTGTTAATTTGAGAAAATAGATTTAAGGATCTTTTAAATGAACCTGGTGTTGCTTAAAGGATCTTTTTTTATTGCAATTACAACAAAGAAATTACAATTAAAAACAGACTAAAGTATAGTACAAACCATACAGAGATTATTTCTATTTTTTTACAATAAGGGAAATATTTAAATTATATTTAATATACACTGAAAAACAATATTCAAAGATGATGAATTTTTTGTTTAGTTAATTGGTTGTTGGTTTATTTATTTAAAACAAATTAGGTTGAAAATTACTCAATTTGTTTGTTTAAATTCAGCCCGTATTAAAGATTTGCAACAGTTTTTTTCCTAGTAGTATAACAAGCGTATAGAACAAAAAGAGAGGAATAAGAAAGAAATAAAGAAAAGGAAATCAGGATTAATGCAGAATAGAAATTAATCTTCTTTTGTAACTTTCTTTAGATAAAAATGCAAGCTAAAACACAAAATCAAATAATATGTAAATAAAGATTATGTTGGATGGTTTGGAATTTGATAAATGCTGAGAATGATCACTAGAATGAAAACCTTTTAACTATCTATGAATATAAAATAAAATAAATATTTCAGCTATTTTTAATGTGTTAGGTTTCACTTCGTGTACTAAAGCGATTACAACTAAAACAAATAAAAAAGCATAAAAAAATATAAACAATAATAATGTTTTAATTATACTAAAATAACACAGATCCAATTTTAAACATTTGATATTTAGTACCATTTCTTTTATGATTTAGTTCTAGCACAATGATTATTATTAGTTTTATGACCTTATGTGGATTGTTTAATAATTAATTTCATATATGAAATACATCCTCATTTTAAGCACATGAAATATTTTTTTGTTTAAAATATGTACTTGTTATACAGCAAACAGCAAATTAAGTAGTGGCCAAGTAAAAATGTAAAGAAAATCTAAAATACTTCCTAAAAAGTAGTGTGAAACATTTATAATTCATTTCAGAAATAGGCCTAGAACAAACACACACAAGAATTATGATAAAAATGTCAATGTTAAGCTCTAAATAATTGTCATTTATTTATGAAATCTATCAAATCTTTAATGTTTTACAACCGAGGAAAAGGAATAAAAAAACAAATCAGCTATCGTCCATTTCATGAAAACAACCAATCCTTAACTTCAGCGCCTCTGACGTCACGGGTAGCTATGCAGAGTTTGTTTTCATCCTCACCGATTTACTTCTGTTTTTAATTCTACAACGCAAGCTGTACAATAACACTACGTTAATAAGGATTTATTAAGCTGTTATTATTAATATTTATATGCACAATACTGTCCTGTAAAAGAGGCCCTTTTCTTCCAATCACTTTGATAAATTTAGATAATGCTATCTTGATAAATAACCCTCAGAAATATATTGTTGCTATTTTCATGTAATAATGCCATCTAATAATAGCACATACTGAAACAATCAACTATTTATTATAAGTTACAAACATTGCAATGCATAAACAATGTTAAAAACTATCCTTGAGTACCAAAATCTTTAAGTTATGCACATTTACCATAAGAAATGCTATACTATACAGCAATAATCCTTCAATATGCAATAAAATTGACTCATTTAACGATTTCATCATGCACTAAAACATTTGCAATACATAAATAATGTTTTCATACGCACAATGCTGTCATTGGATATATACCAAAAAGTTATTTAAAGTCATGCATAGACGAACATTTACCATCAGAAATGCTATACTTTAATTACTATAATGCACTAATATGCAATAATATTGACTGATTTCATCATGAGCTACACACATAAATAGTGTTTATCCGCACAATGCTGTCAATGGATACCAAAAAGTTATTTAAAATCACGCAGACTTGAACCCTTACCATCAGAAATGCTATACTATAATCACTATAATGCACTAATATGCAGTAATATTAAATCAATTAACGATTTCATCATGAGCTACACACATTGCAATACATAAATAGATTTTTTACACACATATATACGTCAGTAGGTACCAAAAAATTCTTTAAAATGTCCTTAGAAATGCTCTAATGCTGTGTAATAATATATAGTGAATAATTTAGCTATTTTTTTCATGAGCTACACGCATTGCAAATGCATTAATAATGATTTTATACATGCATTTAAATGTCATTAAGTACCAAAAAGTTCTTTAAAATCTCCTTAGAAATGCTCTAATGCTGTGTAAAAATATATAGTGAATCATTTAGCTATTTTATTATGAGCTACACACATTGCAAGACATAAATAATGCTTTTATACACACATTTATACATCATTGAGTACCAAAAAGTTCTTTAAAATCATGATTTGAACTCCTTAGAAATGCTCTAATGCTACAAATATTATATTGTAATATCATTTAGCTATTTTATCATGAGTTACACACATTCAAATACATAAATAATGATGTTATGCACACATTTATACATCACTGAGCACCAACAAGTTCTTTAAAATCATGATTTGTACTCATTTGATATGCTTTAATGCTGTTTAATAATATATTGTAATATAATTTAGCTATTTTAATCATGAGGTACAAACTTTAAAGTAAATCTACTCAATCACCTTGCATCACCTCGACCCAGGATGGTCTCTGCACTGGGGACGCGCTGAATCAGAGACTCGTTCTGGTGGTCTGGCTCCATCACTGCTGTGTGTGAGTGTGTGACTAAAAAAAAGTGCGTGTTTACGTCCTTTAACACTGAATGACCGTCTCTGTGATTCTCCAAAGGTTTTATTCGCCTCCCAAACCCGTTTTTCAGGATGTCTGTGACGGAAAGCCCCCAGTTTTCAGATTCTAGAAGCTGAACCTCAGTCTCTCGCGTCTGCATTTCTCAAATCTGATTGGCTGGCGAGTAAAACGTCATCAGTTGATGGAGAGACCCAAACTTCGACCATCGTGTTACTATCGAAAGTGGTTCACTGAACAGAGGGGAAGTAAATATCACAATTAATCCTTTAATTTTAAACAAAAATAGGAAATATCTACACAAATATGTCGAATATATTCATATAAATGCTCCTTATAAACGTGAATTAAATCGCTATACACATATAGGCATTTGTTATGCATTCGTGAGGTAATTTAAGTGAAAGCTTGTGTTTTATCTTTTAAATGTACATTAGTAATACAGTATTACACTTTATGTACATAATAGGACTTTAAACTTGTACACAATAGCTATTTAAATGGTTGCAAGTAACATGATGTTATAAAAAGGGTATTAATTAGCTATAAGTACAGGCATTTTGCATTCCTGAGGTAATTTAAGTGAAAGTTTGAGTCTTATCTTGTTAAATGTATATTTTATATTAAACTTTACATGCATAATATTAATATAAATTTCACTAAATAGCTATTAAGATCTTTGTAAGTAACATGATGACATTAAAAAGGGTATTAATTAGTTATAAACATAGGCATTATGCATTCAGGATGTAAGTGAAAGTGATATCTCTGTTTTGTGTCATGCCTTTTTAAATGTGCATTATATTTCTTATAACTTTAACAGTCTAATAAGGTTATAACGTTTTACATTATAGCATTGGTAATGATTGTAAGTGACATTATGTGGAGTTAAAAACATAAACATGATAAAATATGAGTAAATTAGCGCAAGTTCTGCCAAGAAACCAATGATTCGTGCTCTCTGATTGGACACCACAGAGAAAACTTATTCCTTTTAAAGAAACATGTTGTTCTTCCTAAAACACAGAACTGAAAAAAGAATCAAGTTCGCAAAACTCCACTGTGACACACCGTCACTTCCAAATATCAAAGGTGAAGTGAAATTTTCATCTATATGGACCACTGACCTGATTTCCGGAAACAAAACATCAGTTTTATCAGAAGATATGTTGTGTTTTGAAGCCAGTTGTGGTAAAATTATCTGTTATTTTTGAAAAATATGCTAAAACATTAACAATCTAGTTTGATTTTATCATTTTAAATGATAAATTCTTTATCCAGAAATGCAGACTTTCAAAATCACCCTCCTTTTATAAGGTTTTTATTAACAAATTTACACTTTTAAGTCTCTCAAAGCATTGGCTATCTATTGTAGGAAGCTGTATTTGGCGTCTTGTGAATGCCTCCCATTTTGTTTTGTTTTGTTTTCCTTTTTATTTGAATTTTAGTTATCTTTGGAATTTTTTTGAGGCGACACGGTGGCTCAGCAATAAGGTCACTGGTTCGAGTCCAGGTTGGGTCAGTTGGCATTTCTGTGGTGTTTGCATGTTCACCCTATGTTGGCGTGGGTTCAGGGGCGGACTGGGACTAAAAATCAGCCCTGGCACTGTAACCACACCAGCCCACATTACCACACTGACACACCCCCATGCACGGACGCCCACATTCACTACTTAGATTGGTGTACAGATGGTGAAATAATATAAGCAGTACCATACAGTATTTTACGTTTTGCCAGTTTAGTGGCTAATTCGTACAAATTCGTACGAGTTCAGTCGTACGAAATGGTACGATTTTAAAAAGGAGGCGTGGCACCTAACCCCACCCCTAACCCCAACCGTCATTGGGGGATAAGCAAATCGTACTAAATAGTACGAATTAGATCGTACGAATTCATACGAATTAGCCACTAAATGAAAAAGTTACGAATTGTCGTGAGATTGTGTTGTATGTAATAGATATCTAAACATTTAATGTATGTGACTGTAACAAAAACAACCCATTTATAACAAATTTATATATGCAATCAGTTCATTCATTCATTTTCTTTTCGGCTTTGTCCCTTTATTAATCTGGGGTCATCACAGCGGAATGAACCGCCAACTTATCCAGCATATGTTTTACGCAGCGGATGCCCTCCAAGCTGCAACCCATCACTTGGAAACCTCTATGCATACACATTCACAAACATGCACTACGGACAATTAAGCCTACCCAATTCACCTATAGCACATGTGTTTGGACTTGAGAGGGAAACCAGGAGGAAACCTTCGCGAACATGCAAACTCCACAAAGAAACACCAACTGACCCAGCCGAGGCTCGAAATAGCGATCTTCTTGCGCCATGCACTACCCCCTTTTAAGACTATTTCATTTAATTTTATGCATTTGGCATTTTGACTTTTTTTTTGTTTTCTCTGAGCTTTTTGGCACTGCCTTTAATTTTTTATGGTCCATCTTTGACAATTAGCTTGTTTGCAGCTTTATTTAACATTCTGGCCAGGTTTTTGATTAGGTCCGGTTTACCTCTGATTGGGTCGGCCCATTTCAAAACCATGCGGTTGTTGCCGATTGGGCCAATGCTTAACATTTATTATTATTATTACTATTATCATCATCATCGTCATCATCATCCTCATAATATTCACATCTTGCAAGAGATAAACGCTGCCTGCATGTAAAAACAATACATATAAAAAAATTTATAAAAAAAAACTGACCGGCCCACATTTAAAAAATGGTCCGGCCCTTCTGGCATAGATGGTCAGTCCACCCCTGCGTGGGTTTCCTCTGGATGCTCTGGTTTGCCCCACAGTACAAACACATGCGCAGCTGGAAGGGCATCCGCTGCATAAAACATGCTGGAGTAGTTGGCGGGGCATCCCGCTGTGGTGACCCCTGATGATAAAGGGACTAAGCCGAAGGAAAATGAACGAATGAATTAATGAATGAGTTTTGTTTTTGATGTCTGTTTTTCTTGGAATTGTAGTTTATTAATGCACAATAGGCAGCACGAGGGCGCAGTGGGTAGCACAATCACCTCACAGCAGGAAGGTTGCTGGTTTGAGTCCCGGCTGGGTCAGTTGGCATTTCAAAACGTGCTGGATAAGTTGGCGGTTCATTCCGCTGTGGCGATCCCGGATTAATAAAGGGACTAAGTTGAAGAGAAAATGAATGAATGAATGAACGATGCACAATAAAAAAAATAAAAAAAAACACTTGAATATCAGAACAAATGCAAAGAATTTCCAAAGTATTTTCTGTTTATGCTTGTAAAACCATTACCAGTATTAAAATGATTTCATATATGTTCTCAAATCAAACTTTTTCAAGCATGAAAGCTATAAAAGTGGGTTATTATTATAAAAACTTCTTTTCTGGATGTATAATAATATAATTGTGTTTAACAGAAAATAGCATGATTAACATTAGATATTATACAACAAGAATCATATGACCGCATATCAAAAGACTAATGGATGACAGTGGAGCAACAATATATTATTTAATCATCATTTTAAATGGTTTTACTTTGTTGATATTCTTTCTATTCTTAAATTAAATGTATTTGTCAACACAAAAGGGTTTTAATCATATAGAATATAATAAATCTGATCATAATGCCTTATTTTATATATATATATATCTACAGTTAAAGTCAGATTTATTTGCCCCCCTGAATTATTTGCGCCCCTGTTTATTTTTTTCCCCAATTTCTGTTTAATGGAGGAAAGATTGTTTCAACACATTTCTAAACATAATAGTTTTAAAAACTTATTTCTAATAACTAATTTATTTTATCTTTGCCATGGTGACAGTAAATAATATTTTATTTGATATTTTTCAAGACACTTCTATGCACCTTAAAGTGACATTTAAAGGCTTCACTAGGTTAATTAGGTAAACTACGCAGGTTAGGGAATTAGGAAAGTTATTGTAAAACGATGGTTTGTTATGTATTCTATCGAAAAAAAAATCGCTTAAAGGGGCTAATAATTTTGTCCCAAAGATGTTTTTAAAAAAAATTAAAAACTGTTTTTATTCTAGCCAAAGTAAAACAAAAAATACTTTTTCCAGAAGACAAAATATTATCAGACATACTGTGAAAATTTCCTTGGTCTGTAAAAAATCATTTGGGAAACATTAAAAAAAGAAGAAAAAAATCAAAAGGGGGCTAATAATTCTGACTTCAACTATATATATATATAATTTTTTTATTTTTTTTATTTTACAGATGGGCAAAGATTGATCATGATTAATCACATCCAAAATAAAATGTTTGTTTTGTTTCTGTGTGTGTTTCTATTTATTATATGTGATTTATTATGTATACATACACACACACACATGCACACACAAACACGGAAACAAAGCTATACAAAGCAATTTTGTTACATAGATATTTAAATGTACATATAAATTGGTATCATATACAAATATTTCATATCTAAATATAAACATTTCCTCAAATATATGCATAAATACGTAATAAATATAACAGTACACACACTTAAATCATTTATTTTCTTGTCGGCTCAGTCCCTTTATTAATATGGGGTCACCACAGCGGAATGAACCGCCAACTTATCCAGCACATTTTTACAAAGCGGATGCCCTTCCAGCCGCAACCCATCTCTGGGAAACATCCACACACACATTC
This sequence comes from Danio rerio, assembly GCF_052040795.2. NCBI lineage: Eukaryota > Metazoa > Chordata > Actinopteri > Cypriniformes > Danionidae > Danio > Danio rerio. Next base: position 3,616,522 of record NC_141034.1, on the reverse strand, counting down.
ACACACACATTCATACACTACGGACAATTTAACCTACCCAATTCACCTGTACCGCATGTCTATGAACTGTGGGGGAAACCGGAGCACCTGGAGGAAACCCATGCGATCGCAGGGCTCCGGTAAGACAAATTCTACCTAAAACTGATGTTTGTTATATACTCGTGTCATCTAAAAATGAATTTAGATCTCTGTATTAATCTGAAATTGTACAGTATACACATTATTCAACTTGAATTCAGATTTGCTGATGTCAAAAGACAATAACAGGCTAAATTCAGAAACATTTAATAACTTTAAATCTAATTAAATGTGTTGTAATCCAGCTGTTACTGTACAAACAGTAGATGATCCTGCTCTTAAACTGTATAATCTGCATAAACACATTCTGTCTCACTCATACAAATAATCATTCAGTGTCTTTCAGTCTGCTCAGTCATTTCTTTTGATAGTGTTATCTGCATTATACTGAAATTACAGTAATGATGAAGATACTAAACTTAAATCCTCATATTCTTGCATCAGACACGGGAATCACCGCCTTGAACTTTCCCTGCAGACTTCCTGATCTGTTCTTCCTCATTTCTGTCTGATTTTCTCAGTTTACAATGAATTACACACACAAACTGACATAAATTACCCTTTTTTAGGGGAAATATGTTTAGTGTTGGACAGATATGAAAAACAGAAGTGACGTCATTTTAAATGAGATTTTAGGGATGCCCAATATCTTAGTGCAATAAGTGTTGGGTAAAAAGTAATATATCGCAATCTTGAAAAATAAACTAAATGTGTTACTTAGTTATTTTTTTAGGAAAGTAATGTGAAAGTATGTGTCATGTTATTTTTTTTTTTTGCAATTTTTTAAGAATAAAACTGGCTTAAAATTGGAATTAGTATTGTCAAATGATTAATCGCGATTAATCGCACCCAAGATAAAAGTTTGTTTACATAATTTATACACGTGTACTGTGCATATTTATGTATACATGTACAAAGACACACATATACTGTAGATAAAAACAAAACATTACAAAAAAAAAAAAAAAAAAAAATATATATATATATATATATATATATATATATATATATATATATATATATATATATATATATATATATTTTTTTTTTTTAAACACAATTATGAATATAAAAAAAATTCAAAGGGGGGCTAATAATTCTGACTTCAACTGTATGCATATATATATATATATATATATATATATATATATATATATATATATATATATATATATATATATATATATATATATATATATATATATATATATAAAAATTTTAAATCAAAAAATCTTTTTTAACGACATGCTAATGCTCAAATCCCTTTCAATTCATCATACTAAGCCAGGCTAAAAGACCGGCAGAAAAATAAATCGACTGAATGGATTTAAAAATGATTTAAGCCAATTATTTAACTCTAGCAGACTTGTAAAATCAGCCTTTTTCAAAAAAAAAAAAGGTGAACTGTTTCTTTAAGTAAAGATGTATGTATACAAATGGTAAGTAATGTGGATCCCCCCTTAAAAAACTAACAAACTAACAGATATGCAAGACAAAAAAAAAAAAAAAAAAACTACAGGTAAAAAAAAAAAAAATATTACTATATTATATTATTAATAAAATAAATATACGGGGGAAACTGTATTAATAAACAATATAATGTAATGATTGATTATTTTAAATAATCTATCTATCCATCTATCTATCTATCTATCTATCTATCTATCTATCTATCTATCTATCTATCTATCTATCTATCTATCTATCTATCTATCTATCTGTCTGTCTGTCTGTCTGTCTGTCTGTCTGTCTGTCTGTCTGTCTGTCTGTCTGTCTGTCTGTCTGTCTGTCTGTCTGTCTGTCTGTCTGTCTGTCTATCTATCTATCTATCTATCTATCTATCTATATATATATATATATATGTGTGTATGTATGTATGTATATACAGTATGTATATATGAATATGCATTTTTTACGTATTATAAAATAAACACTTAGCCATGTATTTTGGATAAAAAAGTCTGAAAAAAATACATGTAAGATAATGTAAAATAATTTTAAAATAATAAAATAAATTACATTAATTACATGTTGCTTGTATATGTTCATGATTAAACTGATTTATTTATTTTTTAACACATTTTAGTTTTAGCAGTCACAATTGTCGACTTATTAACTCCTTTTTCACAGTATTGTCAGCCAGATTAATTTAAAATATTTAAGCAGAAGCCTTAAGTCACAATATTTTACAGATTCTTTGGAAGAATATAGAAAATTAGATGAGAAATGGAAAAAAAAGTCAGATTTCTCAGTGTTATTTATTTATAATGGCACTTGTGCGTTTAGCTATGCTAGTTAATTGACAGTTAAAGTTGTTATAATGTAGATAATGTAACACTGAATGTACTTAACATATAGTGAAATTAACATAGTTTAAATTACTGTAAGTTGGAGTAACATTGGAAAGTCTGTTTACAAAAAAAAATAAATTGAATTGAGTTAATTTCTGCTGAACGTGTTTTGGAAAAAAACTGCTCGTAAAATAATCTATTCTACATCAAGCCCTCAGAATATACTTGATTTATTTTTGGCTAAATGCTGTAGCCTACTTTTGGTTTGACTTCAACAGGCGTTGGTGGTTTGGCAGTAGATTGTACTGTCGCCTTCTGTCCGCTAGCCGTCGCTCTAAAGCACCGTTAATAATTGCCAATACCTTTGGTGTTTGTGAGTCTGTCGCCCTCTGTCGGCGAGCGCTCAAAAACGCGTCACTTCAGCGCACATGTTTCTCTCAGCACGAGAATCACACACACACAAACACACGTCCACTGGAGGAGAACAGACAGCGGATTTACCGGGACACCGTCGGTAAGACGTCCCAGGATATGCGCGTTTCTCCGGGTGACCGATGAAGGAGTGACGCAGCGTCCGGATAATATATTCAATGTGAAGGAGGAATCAGGTAGGCGAAAATCTGCTGCATATTCTCACACTAAACCATTATAATTATTACTACAGTGATTTTAGTATTACAGTGTTCTTATTATGTACCAATTGATTGTAGTGATTGTATCTGATATCCTCCTGTTGTTGTTGGCAGTGTGTAAATTAGTGTTTAAACATGTTGTTGTTGTTGTTATTTTGCTAATTGACTGTTTATCAGCTGGTGTCTTTGGTTTTTTATTGAATTCATCATACTATAGGGGTAAGTTGGTTTTATGTTAGCACATTCGTTCATTTAAATGGTCCCTTTATTGTTTACCGTGCTGTACTTTGAATATTCTGTCTAAAATCGCATCTAAATATGACTTTAATACAACATTAGCACTATTTAATTGACTGTGAACAATGTATTCTAATAGTCATCTGACTGCTAATGTGATTTCTCTATTTAGATTAGCAAAGAATACTTTTCTGATGTTATATTATTTAGGAGAATAAATATGTGTGAATATAAAATCTACTTTTGTACCCATTCATTATTATATTGTACTAATTGTTTGTGAAACTTTAGGGTTTCAATTGTGAAGGTGTATTTTATCTGTCACTTTTGGTCAATTGTGGTTTGATACATACATCTTTAGGATCTATTATGCACTCATTCATTTGTTTTACTACAATGGAAGTCAATGGTTACCGGTTTTTAACATTCTTCAGAATATCTTCTTTTATCATCCCCAAAAAACTAAACAAAAAGACAATCATAAAGGTTTATAACTACTTTTTTTCTGTTGAACTCAAAAGAAGATATTAACCATTGACTTCCATAGCATTTGTGTTTCCTACAGTGGAAGTCAATGGTTACCGGTTTTCACCATTCTTCAGAATATCTTCTTTTGTCGTCAGCAAAAAAAAAAAAAAAAAAAAAAAATATATATATATATATATAAAAAAATAATAATAATATATATATATATATATATATATATATATATATATATATATATATATATATATATATATATATATATATAAAACTATTTTTTTACTGTTAAACACAAAATTTTGTCATCACCAAAAAAAAAAAAAAAGGCAATCATAAATATTTAAAACAACTTTTTTTTTTCAATTGAACATAAAAGTAGATATTAACCATTGACTTCCATAGCATTTGTGTTTCCTACTATAAAAGTCAATGGTTACCGGTTTTCAAACATTCTTCAGAATATTTTCTTTTGTCGTCAGCAAAAAAAAAAAAAAAGGCAATCATAAATATTTATAACAATTTTTTTCTGTTGATTACAAAAGAAGAAATTAACTATTGACTTCCATAGCATTTGTGTTTCCTACTATGGAAGTCAATGGTTACCGTTTTTCAACATTCTTCAGAATATCTTCTTTAGTAATCAGCAAAAAAGGCAATCATAAAGATTTATAGCTACTTTTTTTCTGTTGAACACAAATTAAGATATTTGAACACTGTCGCCTCACAGCAAGAAGGTCGCTGGTTCGAGTCCCAGCCTGGCCAGTTGGCATTTCTGTGTGGAGTTTGCATGTTCTCCCCATGTTGGCGCGGGTTTCCTCCTGGTGCTCCGGTTTCCCCTACAGTCTAAAGACTTGCTATAGCTGAATTGAATAAACTAAATTGGCCATATGTGTATGTAAATGAGTGTGTATGGGTGTTTCCCAGTACTGGGTTGCGGCTGGAAGAGCATCCGCTGCGTAAAACATATGCCGGAATAGTTGGTGGTTCATCCTGCTGTGGTGACCCCTGAAATAGAGACTGAATGAATGGACATTGAAAGGTGTGGAAGTGTGTTTAAAAAAATGAACCAGCTGGTTTTATGTCTACTAATATCAGCGGTTTCGTATGACGATTGTATACCGAAGTAGGTTATAAAGTTTGGCAAATATTATCTTTGCATAAAAACCATGAACCTCTGAGTATCCTCATTATGTGTGTGTGTGTGTGTGTGTGTATGTGTGTGTGTGTTTGCACGTGACCCGTGAACTCTATCCACTCCACAGCTGTCATGTAGAGTATACGTTTATTTTTAGCTGGACTGACGCCTGTGTGTTTTCTTGCTTTTCAAGAGTCTTTACAGCTGCTATGAGGGATTTATTGATTGTACGGAAGTCCTAATTTATTAGTTTTGTTTTATCACAATCAGAAAGATTATGGGCCCTATCATACACCAGGCGCTATGTGGCACAAGGCGCGACACAATAGTTGTTTGCTAGTTTCAGCTTGGCGGAAGATTCGTTTTGACGTTTTGCGCCACGCTGTTTAAATAGCAAATGCATTTGCGCTCATATGTGCGCCCATAGGCGTTCTGGTCTAAAAGGGAAGCCGTGTTGAGGCGCATTGCTGGCGCGTTGCTATTTTGAGACACTATAATAGATTTTTCAATAGACCAAAACAAAGACGGTCTATTGTCCAGCGCAGAGCCCGTTAGTTATATGCCATGCTTAAATGCTGCTTAACACACACAAGATGTAGAGCAATACACAAATATCTTTACATATGAAAAAGAATTAAAATATTATATATATTTATGGGACAAAAGAAAAAGTAACTAACAAAAAGTTGTCAAAACTATGAAAAAGAAGAGAAAAAAACAAAATAAAAAAATATATATACACAAATGAAACAAACTGCTTTATGCGTAGTCTTTACTGTTAGAATTAAACTTGATTTAATTTCTATTAAAGCTGCAAAAGCTGCTCAGTCAAGAGCTTTGAGTGATTTTCTCATCATCCTTTGTTAATTGATTAATAATAATAATAATAATAATAATATTTAACACAGTCTGCAGCAGGAATATAGCACACTGTCACTTTAAGAGCTGCACATTCTGAACTCAATGGGCCCAATCATACACCCGGCGCAAGGCGCGGCGCAATAGTCTTTTGCTAGTTTCAGCTTGGCGCAAGAGTCGTTTTGAGGCGTTGCGATACTCTGTTTAAATAGCAAATACATTAGCGCTCATTTGTGCGCCCAAAGGAAGGTGTTCTGAGGCGGACCGCTGGCGCGTTGCTATTTTGAGAAACTATAATAGATTTTTCATTAGACCATAACAAACCCGGTCTAAACTCCAGCACAGAGTTGCGCCTCGCTTACACACTGCTTAATACACACAAGAGAGCAATAGTCAAATATCTTTACATATAAAAAAATTTAATATTAAGGATATATATAGGATATAATAAGAATAGATATAGGATATAAATATAAAGGATTCAAATATTACAAAACATATTATTTTCTAGCCTACATAAATATGAAAAATCACTGCTTTTATGTCTTCTTCATCTCGGGAGGCTTTTTCAGTTCATTCATAACAATTTGCTTCTGTATAATGTTATTATTATTAGCAGTATTGTTTATTATATCCATATTTATATTTGTTTTATTAAAAACAAGCTTAGATTTGCCCACCTGTCAGGTTTTAGACCATATGGGGCACAGCATGTGTTTTAGGATATTACTCAGGTTTTTGAGCTCATTTTGTTATTATTGTTCATTTATTCGTTTGCTGGAAATTAGAACTGAATTTAGAAATAGTTTTGAAACGAATATTTGTGCTTAACAAACTAAATTAATTGTTTATAGACTAATTGATGTCTGTGCGTAAAGGTTTCCCTATCCAAGAGCGAAAGTGATAGTAGATCATTTATCTCTCATTCTCACGCAGTAGATGTTCTGTTTAGCAGTTTTCTGTTAATAAACTGTTAACAGTTAGTTGTTTGCTTGTGAAATGCTCAGTTTTTCCACTTAGACTTACTTTGTGTCCTGTAAATAGCGAATGCGCTCTTGGCGCGACACAGCTGACTCTTAAAGGGAATGGGTGATGAGACTCTAATTGGTTTATTCTCAAAACACACCTATAACTCATTAAGAAAATAAACTCAACCCTTTCAGATCATGCGCCACGGCGCAAAGCGGATTTTCCCGTCCTTAAATTAGCAAAAATGCGTTCTGACACGCCCTGAAAGCGTTTGCGCCCTGCGTTTTGCGCTCTGCGCATGGACCGTCAAAATAGAGGCCTTTATGTTCATTTATTACTTTAAAGAGCCCATATTATGGGTTTTTGAAAATTCCCCTCCATGTAGTGTGTAACACAGCTCTAAGTGAAGTAAAGTATCCAGTTAAGGCTCAAATCTGTAAGAATACAGTGTTTAAAACTGTTGATTCATCTATAAAAGAGTCGACTCATAGTGCTTCAAACGAGTCGCCTTGATACCGATTTATTAGGTGTTTCGCCATGACGTACGAACGAAACCAAGTTATTCACGTGCACGCGCAAACCCGGGAGATTTCAAACCTGAGGCCCCGCCCTCTGACGCAGAAACCCAGACACACACCCACAAACACACGCACACACACACACACACACACACACACACACACACACACACACACAAACATGCCGGTGGATTGAAGTCACACTGCAGATGGATATATTGAGTCTCTACCCAAAGATGAAACCTCAGCATTATAGCCAAGCAGTTGGAAACTACTGGAAACTTCTGGAAGCTACATGCTACAAAGAATACTTCATCAGCGTTTGTTAAAGGAAGGATCAGTAAAGAGTAACTTACAGCTGGACGTCAGGATGGGTTTCTTCCTCCATTTCTCAAGTGTAAGTGCGTGCGATTAAAGTTGCCTCGTTTACTCTAGCTTGCAAATGTATTTAGTTGTGTTTTGTTACTTGTAACCGCGTGTACTGTATCAGGTTAACTGGCTATATTCTCTCATCGCGTGCAAAGTCACGTTAAACACGCGACGCGTGCTGCTTTGTTAACGGAGCTCCGTGGACGAGAAGTGTGTGCGTCTGTGTGTGCGTGTGTGCGCGCTGTCGTCCGGAGGTGTGTGTGTGTGTATGTGTGTGTGCGCGCGCGCGTTGTCGTCCGGAGCAGGGTTAAGTGCGTGTGTGTGTGTGTGTGTGTGTGCAATATGTGTGTGTGTGTCTGTGAAAAGAGCAGAGTGAGAAGCTAGGAGATCTCCTCAACTGTTTTTGGAGTTTTTGCTCAATAAAATAGTTAGTCGTCTGAATTTTCAAGTCCATAGTCTGTATTTACATTGACCCACTGGCAGCTAAAATCCACGCCTACACCATCGAGCGTGCATGAACTGCGATTACTTTTATATTGCTGATTAGCTGTTTGGCTTTTCACTCTCTGACTGAAGGCAGTCGACCAATCGCAACAGACAAATGAATCACTGGACGATTCATACGGGAGTCGCTGGGATAATTAGGTAAAAATAAATGCAGATTATAAGACCATGAAAGTGTTTTTTTGACCTTGTATGCATATTAAACTGTTGTTGGAGACCCTTACAACCAAGATATGACCCTATTTCATGTATAATATGGGCTCTTTAACAAAGGAGGCTTTATGTACACGTATACACATTGTTTGCATGCATTTGAGCATTTAGGCACATGCTCGAGCAAAAAGATGACTTTACATGTGTGTGTTCAGCTCGTATTTAAGCTTATATCTTAGGGAAAGTGTGCTATTTTAGATTGACGGCAGGTTTTTTTTCTCTCCAAACACTGAGGTGGAGATTCATTGAAGCAGGATTATAATCCTCCTGACAGACCGTGAGCTTCTTTACTCTCCAAATCCACTGCTGCGTAATGAGGAACACTGTCTGAGTAGAAATACAACATCCACCGTCATTTGTCAGAGAACTGCAAACCTTTTATTTATTTAGTCATGAGGAGAAGCAGGTTGGCAGCTGTCATTTGGCAGAGAGTGATGGATTGTGGGTAATTTGACTCTGAAATCTTCATCTGTTCACTGGAGTCTCATTTTGGAAGATGTCATCGCTCAAACCGCTTGCCCTCAAGGTGAACAGAAGGAAACACGACACATGACACACACACACACACACACACATGCAAACTCCAAATAAAGTGTAAGATTTAATTTTCAGGCGTCACGGTGGCGCAGTGGGTAGCACAGTTGCCTTACAGCAAGAAGGTTGCAGGTTTGATCCCCAGCTGGGCCTGTTGGCATTTCTGTGTGGATTTTGCATGTTCTCCCTGTGTTGGCGTGGGTTTCCTCCGGGTTCCCCACAAGTCCAAAAGACATGTGGTATTGGTGAATTGGGTAAGCTAAATTGTCCATAGTGGATGAGAGTGTATGGGTGTTTCCCAGTAATGGGTTGCAGCTGGAAAGCATCCGCTGCATTGAACGTATGCTGGATAAGTTGGCGGTTCATTCCACTGTGGCGACCCCTGATTAATAAAGGGACTAAGCCGAAAAGAAAATTAATGAATGATTTCATTTTCTGCTAGTACAATTCTCAATTGATAACAAGCGAATGGCTAGTAAAACACTGAATTACATGTAAAATATTAAACTATTAAGACTATAATTTAAAATATAAGAATAGTATTTTATTATAAACTAAATTCAGTAATCTAAATTAATCAATGTCCTTTTAGAAGCTTTTTGAGTTTCTTCTGTTGAACACAAAAGAAGATATTTTGAAGAATGCTGGGAACCTGTAACCATTGACTTCAATAGTAGGAAAAACAAATACCATGCAAGTCGATGGTTACTGGTTTCCTACATTTTTGAGTGAACCCTGTTATCAATGAAAATGCATTTACTTGAGAATCAAAGTGACTAAAAAATAATTCAACCATTGTCAGACAGTTTTTGATTTGTAAACATGGTAATAACTTAATATATTAAATGCATGTAAATGTGTCTTGATTTAGGACTAATTAGATATTTGTACAAGTAAAATAAGACGGAAGGGCGAGGCAATGGCACAGTTGGTAGCAAGAAGGTCGCTGGTTCGAGCCTCGGCTCAGTTGGCGTTTCTGTGTGGAGTTTGCATGTTCTCCCTGCATTCGCGGGGGTTTCCTCCGGGTGCTCCGGTTTCCCCCACAGTCTAAAGACATGCAGTACAGGTGAACTGGATAGGCTAAATTGTCCGTAGTGTATGAGTGTGTGTTTGAATGTGTGTATGGATGTTTCCCAGAGATGGGTTGCGGCTGGAAGGGCATCTGCTGCGTAAAAACTTGCTGGATAAGTTGGTGGTTCATTCTGCTGTGGCGACCCCGGATTATTAAAAGGACTAAGCTGACAAGAAAATGAATGAATGAAAAATAAGACGGATCACCGAGCTGGTGTGTGTGTGTGTGTGTGTGTGTTTCTTTGTGTCGAAGCAGCACAGAATAGACATTAATCATTGTGTCGCGCAGGTGGAGCGAGAGGAACTGAAGGAGAGGGAATCGTGGGAGATGCTCATTCATCATGCAGTGCCTGATGGGAAGAGTCAGGTCAGCGTGTGTTGAGCGTCTCACATCAGAGAGCAAGACGTTTCACGCTCGCTTACACACACACACACCGCTGATGTCTTTCTTCCCACTCGTTCATATCTTATATTTCAGTCTTACTAGTGCACTGCAAAAGCCTCAGGCCAATAGTATTTACATTTACATACTACACCAAGGTGGGTGATGCAGTGGCGAAGTAGGTAGTGCTGTCTCCTCGCAGCAAGAAGGTCGCTGCTTCGAGCATCAGCTGCGTTCGCATGGGTTTCCTCTGGGTGCTCCGGTTTCCCCCACAGTCCAGAGACATACGGTACAGGTGAATTAAGTAGGCTAAAATGTCCCTAGTGAATGAGAGTGTATGGATGTTTCCCAGAGATAGGTTGCAGCTGGAAGGGCATCCGTTGTGTAAAAACCTGCTGGACAAGTTGGCGGTTCATTTCACTGTGGCGACAGCAGATTAATAAAGGGACTAAGCTGAAAAGAGAAAGAATGAATGTAATGCGGGAGTAAGCTCTTGTCTTGATTTAGGACTCGATGTAGGATGTAAAAAACGGTAATATTAGGACAGCCACATTTATATGTTAGAGAATAATAATAAATAAAAAAATTAATTAGAGCAAAATTCAGGAGAAACAAAAAATCTTTGCAATTTGGTTGAGTTTTTGTAGTTTTGTATTTTTTTCCCGCCATTATTTAGCATGAATTTCTAAAGATGTTTAATGACTAAAATATTATTTTAATAAATATATCTGTTTAATTAATCTGTTTTGTTTAAATGCACTACAATATATGACCTATATTCACTGAGAAATGGATAAACATATTCATTCATTCATTTTCTTTTCAGCTTAGTCCCTTTATTAATCAGGGGTCACCACAGGGGAATGAACCGCCAACTTATCCAGTATATGTTTTACGCAGCGGATGCCCTTCCAGCTGCAAACAATCTCTGGGAAACATCCATACACACTCACTCACACTCATACACTACAGACATTTTAGCCTACTTACTTCACCTGTACCGTTTGTCTTTGGAATGTAGGGGAAACCCACGCGAACGCAGGGAGAACATGCAAACTCTACAGAGAAACTCCAACTGACTCAGCCGAGGCTCGAACCAGCGACCTTCTTACTGTGAGGTGACAGCACTTCCTACTGCGCCACCCTTGGATAAACATATTTATTTTCAAAATGATGTGTACTTATTTATTCTGAGCACTTTATATTACCTTATTTGCACAGCTCTACCGGAAATCTTGATATAATTAGGTTAAAATGGCTCGAATGTAAAATTATTATGATCAATGATCAGTGCTCGTGTGTTTCCTCTTCAGTGGACGAATAGTTGTGAAGCAAATAAAGCAGCTTTTTCCACGAGACTGTGCTCGTGTGTTTGTGTCGGTCCTGCTCTCAGAGGTGTCAGACCACACTGGCGTTTTCGGGATCGTGTTACATCATCTGACCCGTTACGAGCTTTTATATTTAGGTGAGGGGTCAGAGTCAGTGTGTGTGTCGATCTCGTAACGCACGAGCCCGTGAAACGCACACCTTCGCTGTGATTTAAAGAGGTTCATCGCTCCTGCTGAGCTGCAGTAAATGTCAGCATGAGCCTCCAGCTTTTATTGGTGCTGCACGGATAAAACTTTAGTGCGGGGTTTACTTTGAGACATTTTTCAATGCAATCACTTATAAATTAAAAAACTAAGATTGACAGGGAGTTTTTAGAGTAGAAAGACAAATAGTAAAACACACGACACACACTTTTTGTTTTGTTTACAATATTTTTAACCTCACTGAGATCGCAAAAAAAAAATAAAATTGAGTGATTGCTAGAAAACGAAAGTTAGATCTGTTTTGTTTTATCAAATCAACTTAGTCCAGGATTACTCCTAAATTTGCTATAAAGGTTTGATTTGAATTAAACAAACTGGTGTGCTTGTTCTGTCAGTGTGTATTGCATTGAAAAAATTGGTCTCTGTCCATTTAAATAGTTAAGACTAAGGCCATGTCTACACTAATCCGGATAAATTTGAAAACTGAGTTTTCCTCTAAAAACGCTTCACGTCCACACTGTCGTTTCTATTCGTTTTCCAAAACTTTGTCATCCACACTGAAACGACTACCAATGCTTTCAACCTGTACTGCGCATGCGTGAAACGTAAGACGCTTCGTCACGCGTCATTTCCGGCTGACGTTTATTTTCTTTCCGGCTCTTTGAAACGTTGCGGCAAAATGTCAAGGAAAAGCACAGAGTTTTTTAAATGGACTGACAATGAAGTAGAGTTGCTGCTTCGAGTAACACATGAACACAAAGTTGCAAAAGAGAGTGAAAACGTAGACTGGGAGACGTGCCAAAACAAATACGCCGATATACTGGACCGCTTTAAAGAACAGTATCCTGCTGATGACGCTGCTTACCCTCACAGTAAGGACGACATCACTAAAATCATAATCACAACGAAAATAAAGTAAACGAATTAGTAACATGACTGTTACATGTAACATGACTGTTACACTAGTAACATGATCGTTTTCGAAAGACTCCGTTTTCACAGTCTACACTACGACACGAAAAAGGCGTTTTCAAATGTATCCACTTTGGAGAGCGTTTTCAAAAAGATACGTTTTTGTTTCCTAAAAACGCGTCTCAGTGTGGATGGAAGGGCAAAACGGAGACAAAAATATGCGTTTTCAAATGAAAACGCATTAGTGTGGACATGGCCTAAGGCCCTGTTTACACTAATGCGTTTTCGTTTTAAAACGCATAAGTTTTGCTACGGTTACGGCATCCGTCCACACTACGCCGGAGTTCTCGAGCGCCGAAAACGGAGCGTTTTGGACACACTGGAGAGGCCGTTTTCATTCTAAAACACTGCTGTTCCGTCTCAGTCTGGATGGGGAAAGACGGAGACATCTGAAAACGGAGGCGGGGCTGCAAACGTTCGCCTATCTGATTGGGGCTTTTCCTCAATATTAAGTAGCCCACACACACAGTTCAGTCTCGCATCCTCTTCTTGTAAGTTCAGACTTCGCAAGTTTGATCAAGTCTGCAGTCTCCCCCTTCTCAGTTTGATATGGAAAACATACCGAGGACACGGGTAAATCTTCAAAGGGAACAGTGTACTTTATAACTTCATTCACATCATCCTACGTTGTTTCACTTTCTCAACAATAAAATGTAAACATGATTTAAGGAACTGCCTATTTTCATGTTAATATTAGCAACTTAACAGACAGCAGATATGTTGAGGCGTCGTGCTTGAGCGTCATCTTCACTGTGTGGATATTTATAACAAAACGGAGCCGATAACAACTGCCTCCTTTCAATGTCAGTGAAAATACGAAACACACCCTCTCTTTTGCTGAATATCAGTTTTAATCATCCATAATGGCCATTATAAAAGTATAACATACAATAAGTTTATACATTGTAGGAAATAAAGGCAAGCGATCAGTCAATGTACCTGGATTAATCATTAACTTATCTTTGCGCTTAACCAAAACACATTACCTGTGAACAAGATTGCAATGACCAAAGTCAGGGAATATGTCGTTAGATAAAGACAACAACATGAATGAAATATCCCGTTTAGCAAATATAGTGAGATTAGATCCAGCGGGAGATGCTTGATGAGCAGTCCGACTAGCAGAGCTCTCATCTGGGTAGAAATGCTGCAGCGCTTGCCCGAGAGTGTGTGTGTGTGTGTGTGTGGTCATGTGATGTGCGTTTTCAGCGTTTTGTTTTGGACGGAGAGCAGTTTAGAAACGCTGGGTAAAACGCAAGTGTGGTCGCAGATCGTTTTCATTTTAAAACGCCGTTTTAAAACTAAAACGCACTAGTGTAAACGGGGTCTAAAAAGCAAACTCATATTGCTGCAGTTTGACTGGAATATGAATGCAGCTGTTACGACCCCCTCGTTCGAGTCGCAACATAAAAGAGTTCGGACAACAAAAGAATGTATATGCAACTTATTTATTATACTATATAAAACAAGAAATCAACAAAGAAACAAATGTCTAGGGGAAAATAAAGAAAATAACTACTTTTACTACACAAATAAATAATGCTAAACAAAAACATAAGGTTGCAGAAATCAAGAGATGGTCTTGACACGAGGACGGCCCGTAGCCACACCGTCCTTCAGAAGCTAGCACACACACTCGCTTTTATCCGCTTGTTAAGTGGTGACGTGTTTGTGACGTATGTAATACTGTTTCCGGTTCCAAGCCGCCATTCATTTGAGTGGAGAAATCATTCGTTTATGATCACGTTTTATTCCTATCACACATTAAAGTTAATTTTATATAAAATCATTGTGTACACAACAATCTCTGGGCTTGCTGCATAACAAATACCAAACATTTAACAATTTATAAAAAAATTAATCACTTTCTGGCCATCGGATATTAGGCATGGACATGTATATTGCGATCGTGATTTTCGAAAGCCTTAAATCGCTTTGTAAACGTTTATTATTATTATCATGAGTCTCCCTATTCAGTTGAATAGAGCGCTTGGACCCGGAAGCCGCTTCGCATGACGTCACACTTAACAAGCGGATATGGTTTGAGCCAATTAGTGAGCAACCAGGCACCCAATCAGGATCTGCCACATCCAAACTGAAATCCTGGGGTCGTCACAGCAGCACAGACCAGAGACATCTGAATTATTGGTTTTCAATCCTGGTCCTGGAGCTTCTACACAAGTTCAATTCAATTCATCTTTATTTGTATAGCGCTTTTACAATGTAGATTTTATCAAAGCAGCTTCACATAAAAGATCATAGAAAATTAAAACAGTGTCAGTTCAGTATTTAGTGTTTAAGTTCAGCTCAGTTCAGTGTGGTTTATTAGTCACTATTTAGGGCCTAAACACTGAGCAGCAAACCCATCAATGCGTAGCTCTCATTCATTCATTCATTTTCTTGTCGGCTTAGTCTCTTTATTAATCCGGGGTCGCCACAGCGGAATGAACCGCCAACTTATCTAGCAAGCCTTTCCAGCCGCAACCCATCTCTGGGAAACATCCACACACGCTCATACACTACGGACAATTTAGCCTATCCAATTCACGACTGTGGGGGAAACCGGAGCACCCGGAGGAAACCCACACGAAGGCAGGGAGAACATGCAAACTCCACACAGAAACACCAACTGAGCCGAGGTTCGAACCAGCGACCCAGCGACTTTCTTGCTGTGAGGCGACAGCACTACCTACTGCGCGATCTTGCACCACCATCCCTCAAACAATGTGTGATCGTCGGCAAGGACAATATTAGACAGACTAGGTCATCTGTTAGAGGTGATTGTTCAGTTAAACTTAAGAGAACAGCTTTTGGACAATCACTTTTTTCAGTTAAAGCAGCAGAAAGATGGAATAAATTACCAGTGTATATCAGAGAGAGCAGCACTTTTAATCATTTTAAAACTGTTCTTAAAATTTGGCTAAAACAAAATCAAATATGCAGCCACTGATTTGATTTCATTTTATTGACAAATGATGTATTGTTTTTATTGTACTGTAAGTGTATAACTGTTAAATTTGTTACTTCCTGCCCAGGGACTACAGATGTAAATTAGCTTTATAGCTAACTCTGGCACAACATGTCATGTTGTACATTGTCCCTGTATAAATAAAATAAATAAATAAATAAATTTAATACTTGTCTAATGTTTTTTTTTAGTGAGTGTGACTTGCTTTTGTTACTATCTCTTTGTACATGCTTTTTCACACACAAAAAATGACAATTAGACCTAATATTGTCATAATAATTAAAGCTAAATATATAATTTAATTTGCGGAGACGGTCAAAATGTCGCTAAATACACATACAGTGTTATTGAAATATAACTTGATTTAATTAGTGTTATTATTCAAAACTTATTCATTCAAGTTTGTGAAAGGTTTATCTAGAAAGATGCAACAATTCAGCTATAATGAAAGTCTCTGAAGCGTTTGCAGTGGTTTGAGTTTGTTTGTAGTTGCTCTTGTAGACTTTCATGTATAATTGAGCTCTTTGAATAATAGATGAGCAATATTACAACACCTTCTCTCTCCATCCGGCATGTTCAGTTGACCTGCAGTAAATTGCACCCTTGTGTTTACGCGGTGCCGAGTGTTTCGCTTCAGAGTTGTTCAGTAATGGTGTGGAGTTTTCACTTCTAGCTCTTTTTTTTTTTTTTTTTGCATCTCGGCTATTCGGTTTTCAGCAGCTAATTATGTCCACCAAGCTGCTGTTCAGCTCAAACGCAGAGCTTCTGCTGGTAACGAGGGTGAAATCAATCATTTACAGTCAGCACATGTGATTAAGCGTTCGTTCGTCTCAGCGGGACTCATTATCTTATATTAAACAGCTCTGGTCATTACACTGGAGCTCTGGCTTTAATAGCCCTCATATGCTTCGTTGAGGGTTCGACTTTATAGGAGAGATTGACTGATTCCTTGGGTGGCTGTTTAATTGCATAGATAAAAACGCATGCATCTACAGTATGTGTGTGCAGTGTATATACTGTATGATCTTGGTTGACCCGACTGCACTGTGTAAAAATGCAGGGTTCCACACAATTGATGTGCACTGGGAAAACATGAAGTTAACTTATTAGTTTTTACAAATTTAAGTGGATTGATCAAACACTACCTGAGCAAAGTCTTGTGGTCTATCCAGGATTTAGGAACAACGAATAATAACTTGACATCTAATTGATCATTTGGTATCAGAAGTGGCTTATATGAAAGGCAAAGGCCTCTAGAATACGCTTATTTCACCAGAATAAAATATGATCATGTCTGAATAGTTGGAATAATTAACTTTCACTTTACTCCATGGTTTTTACAGTGAAGACTATAGGCCCTACAATACACCTGGCACAATAAGGCAAATTTTTTTTGGCAATTTTCAGACCAGCACAACTTAAATTTTCACTTTTTGCACCACATTGTTTTCCATTTGTGCCATTTTGTGGACCAAAGAAGCCAAATGGAGGAGGCTCGTTCTTTATTCCAGCGCACAGATGGTTTCATTTGTATATTTTTAACTTTTGTTTTGTACTTTTGTAATTTTTGGGAACAGATAAACATATTTAATATATCAATCAATCAATCAATCAATCAATCAATCAATCAATCAATCAATCAATCAATCATTTATTCATTTTCTTGTCGGCTTAGTCCCTTTATTAATCCGGGGTCGCCACAGTGGAATGAACTGCCAACTTATCCAGGACGTTTTTACGCAGCAGATGCCCTTCCAGCCGCAACCCATCTTTGGGAAACATCCACACACACACACAAACTCATACACTACGGACAATTTAGCCTACCCAATTCACCTGTACCGCATGTCTTTGGACTGTGGGGGAAACCGAAGCACCAGGAGAAAACCCACAGGAACATGCAAACTCCACATAGAAACGCCAACTGAGCCAAGGTTCAACCCAGCGACCTTTTTTGCTGTGAAACGACAGCACTACCTACTGCGCCACTGCGTCACCCATCAATCAATCAATCAATCAATCAATCAATCAATCAAAAATGTTTTGGTCATATGGCTCACGCACAAACGGTTTAAATCGTCATTCGTATATTTACCCAAATGAGTGTTATTATGATTTTTTTCCTAGTCCTAGTCTGTATGACTGTAACAAGGACTAAATATACAATTGAGGGCAAAATTATTAGCCCCCTGTGAGTTTAAAAGAAAAAAAAAAATCAAATATTTCCCAAATGATGTTTAACAAAACCAAGAAAATTTCACAGTATTTCCAATAATATTTTTCTCCTCTGGAGAAAGTCTTATTTGTTTTATTTTGGCTTGCATAAAAGCAGTTTTTATTTTAATTTTTTAAACCATTTAAGGTCAATATTATTAGCACCCTTAAGCAAAATTTGTTTTGGATTGTTGAACATACCACTGTTATACAACGATTTGCTTAATCAACCCAATTAACCGAATCAACCTAGTTAATAGTGCTGAGTGATTTGACCTAAAATCTCGATTAATTGAACATTTTAACATTGAACAGCTGAAATTAAAGCACACATTGCCTAAAACAAACAGTCGCTTGTTTCCTTATAAAAAATGAAAATAAATAACTTTTGAAAACAAAATAAATAATTTTTAATGTTTATCATATTAAAAGTATCTCTTCTAAATAACATAATAATATATTAAACTGTGCATTTATTGAAACAATGAATATTTATTTTAAATAATCATTTTAGTGTAATGGAAAATATGCCGTCTCAAGGCATCTCAGCTTCCAGTCGTCGTCAATGACTGCAAAAGTAAGACTCGAGAATGGGTCCTACTTGACCCTGAGATTAAATGTTGCTGCAAAGTGGCGACAGAAGTATAAACCAGTCTCAGCCTTTAACAGAGCGGGGTCATGTGACTCCACACGCGGTCGGGAAAGTAATTAAAAAAATCGTCCTGGAAAAACTTGATCGATTCTGATAGATTCCAAATGTCGATTACTGTCCGATTAATCGCCAAGCCCTACTAGTTAAGCCTTTAAATGTCACTTTAGTCAGCGCAATAGCCTAGTGGTTAGCGTGCTGACATATGGTGCAATAGCACGTCAGGGCGTTGCGAGTTCGAATCCCGGCTTGATGACATTTCCCTACCCCCTGTCTCTCTCTCCCACTTCGCTTCCTGTCTAAAATCTGTCCAATCTAATAATAAAGGCAAAAAGGCCAAAAATAAATTTTAAAAAAAATAAAAAAATATCACTTTAAGCTGAATACTAGTATCTTGAAAAATATTTAGTCAAATATTATTTACTGTCATCATTTAATCATTAGAAATGATTTATTAAAACTATTATGATTAGAAATGTGTTGAAAAAAATCTTCTCTTCATGTAACACAAATATAAAAGAGCTCAAATTTAACAGGAGGGTGAGAATCAAATTCCAGCCCCGCAGGAATAGCACCTTCTCAGAGCAACTGAAGTGATTATCGACTTTGTCTCTCAGTTTTGATTGCGATTGAAGTCTCGATCGCGATTGCTGCTAAACGCTGCCCTGAACGATTCCTCTCTCCCTCTCTTTTGTGTTCAGAGCAAACCCTCAAACCCCAAAGCTGCCAAAACGTGATAAATGAGTTCAGGTCTCTCATCTGCCACTCCGGGGAGTCTGCGCTGTTTGGTCCTCTAACACATCCAATGAAATAACCCTGTGTGTGTGTTGGTGTAATGAGGGTCGATGGTTCGTGCGTGAGGTGTGTTGTACATGGCCTGAGGTGTTGCTGTTAATTTTCTCATCATGGATCTGTCAGTGGTGATTGTGTTTCCCGCTGATGTCTGATGACCTCGTCCTCTCGGGTTTAGTCTTTTTTACACTTCAGACTTCATCATAAAAGGCTTTTAAGTGATGAACCTGTCACAGTCAGAACGGTGTTCCCAGAATCAGGTCATGAGGCGGGATATGGGTTACTTATAAATCACTGTACAAAAAGGAAAGGAACGTTGTTCAGGGCTCAACAATAAGGACTGCCCGGTGGCTCAGGGCTAGCGTGAGAGACATGTGGGACAGTAGACCGCATCATTACTGGCCCGATTGGAACAGTGCTGCCTTGCCACTAACATTTAACTTGTCTGTGACTATTTGTCAGTTGTGTGCATTTTAAGTTTGTGCTTTTAGGTCTTTACACGGTACCTTCTCTGTGATGTCATAAACAACCTATTACTTTCCGGTTCCTCTTATCTGATTAATTTGACCATGCTATTTTTTTTGTAACCTGGTAACAACCAGTACAGCGTAGAAACAGCAACATAGCAGCAATATCAAATTATAAGGCTAAAAGAAAATGTCTGTTTCTAACGTCTTGGCAGTAGACATTTACATGGGAACAACACAACAAAATAAAAATTAAGTGAGCGAGTTTGCCATCAGTTTGACAAGTCAGCCACCTTTTGTTAAATAATTTCAAACCGCAATAAAATACCTCCACATTTTCCATACGGCTCTTTCTGTTTGCATAACACATTTATTTACAGTTTTTTTTAAGTATTAAAATTCTAGATTCACAGACTTTATTTTTGACACACTATTTAAAATATGTGGCTAAAAAAATAGCTATTAACCTCCTTTTTTTTTTTTTTTTTTTCTTGGTGGGGCCAGTTAAAATTTTGGCAGGGCAAGTAAAAATCTAAACCACTTGCCCGATCGGACCAGGAGAAAAAGTCTGTAGAGTTGAACCCTGTTGTTGCTTTAAATTAAGCATATTTGAGAACAGAAGAGCAATGACTAAAGCCCAAATTAGGTTTATTAGGACTCTGCATTGCTATTTTCATTTTTTTGTGTGTGTTTTCACACAGAAGGAGCTTCTGAAATCAATGTCATTCAATCTGTCATGACTCATGTATCTGTTCCATGTAGAAATCTGATATATGATATGCAAATGACATATATGACATGCAAGTTATATGCAACAAATATATACAACAAATATTTCAAAATTTTCAACCAATGGAATTACATCTACACTCTTTGGCCACTTTATTAGGTACAATATATTATGGTACACCTTATTAGTAAAAGGTTGCACCCACTTTTTCCTTCAGAACTGCCTTTGTGGCATTGATTCAACATGTACACAGAGATTTTGCTCCATATTGACATGATAGCATCACGCAGTAGCTGCAGATTTGTCGGCTGCGCATCCATGATGTGAATCTCCCGTTCCATCACATCTCAAAGGTGCTCTATTGGATTGAGATCTGGCGACTGTGGAGGCCGTTTAAGTATAGTGAACTCATTGTCATGTTCAAGAAACATGTTGCGTTATCGTGCTGGAAGTAGCCATCAGAAGATGGGTACACTGTGGTCATAAAGTGGTCTATCCTACAGTGTCGAAGAAAATAACTGCGACGAAGCTCAAAGTCTGATCCAATTTTGATTGTGATTGTTTAAATATATAATTTACTAAGGGTGTCACGATCCTCCAAATCCTCGATTCGATTTCATTTTCGATTCTAAAGGCACGATTCGATTCGATTTTCGATTATGAATAATTAATTAATTAATGACCAATTAATTATTTGTAGCCTACCGTTTAAACTACCTGACCTGGATGGTCTTTGTTTTACCCATAAACAAATCATACAGTAAATGAATAAAGGCAAGATACACACATAATTACCACCTGTCAATCACTTTTTCTGCGGGACTCGTGAATAGGCAGTGATCTGTGTCGTTATAAAGGCGTCGGTAAAAAATAACGCACAACCAACAGGAACCAGCCAACAATATCTGAGGTGTTCGCTAAAATGACCAAGTACAAGTGAGTGAAAGATTGAAGCAGTCCTCTGACTGCCTGGACCTGCTCTCTCGAGCGCATGGCTGTGAGTGCGTCTGTGTGTTTGTGGTCATGTGATGTGCATTTTCAGAGGTAGAGAGGAAGGAGGGCTGCTCAGAAATGCTACACGCCACTGTGGATGTCAAATCGTTGTCGTTCTAAAATGCCATTTAAAAACAAAGACAGTGTAAACAGGGCCTGAGTGTGTACTTTTTGCGAGCGGATTTGCAACAGGGGCGGGCGGAGGATCGCGATGCCGGTGTTGTCTATCGGACGAACCGTACGTAATACTTACATAGCAGAGCTTGCAAAACTGTGTTTTTTTTTTTGTCGACAACACGAACGTTGTCAACATAACTCACTGGAAATCCAAAATGCTTCCACACCGGCGACTTCATTGAAAGAGGAGAGGGTTTAAGCTCTGTCGACGGGTCTCCTGCTTCTGCAGTTTAACAAGCACTTCAACATGCATGTTTTTTTCCCGCTTGGCAAGCCAAGCTGACGTGACATGGGTGCATGGCAGCATTGACGATTCTATTTTTTGATTCGATAATCGAAATTGAGCATAAATTTCGACCGATTTCGATTAAAAATCGAAATCGTGACACCCCTATAATTTACAGGCTTTTTTATAGTGCGCTTCAGAAAAAAATGTAACTCATAAACGATACTTATCTTCAATTAGTACTAAGCAGTGACCGCAAAGTTAAAAGAAATAATATTTGTTCTAATTTATTTATTTTTGCAGTGTGGTGGTGGAATGGTCATCATTTTTGGCCACTGAAAATAAGCAGAAAATGCAATTGGATGAAAGTGAAAAATGACCAGCACTGTGTTCACTCTCCCTCCAGTCACAATCACTGTGTCATCTGAAGCAGCTTTCACACTGGACGCAGAAAGCACTGTGCTATAAAACCTATTCATTTCAATGGTTTGTATATGATACATACTGTATACAGCATATAGACCTGTCTCCAGTCCTTGAAGTTAATGTAGAATTCTCATTCACAGTCTTAAAATTTTAATCAAGATCTATAATTTACATTGCGAGTATCAGAGTTCTCATCAGGAGTTCCTCCCCCTCCACAGTGTTCAGTTTTCTGCTCAGGTTTAGTCAGAGTCCCGCAGCGTCTGAATGTGGGCCGGCTGAGTGTCTCATTCTCTCACAGCATTTCTATGAAGAGTGAGCGGTTGCTGCGCAGCATCGTTTGTTAGTGTCATTGAGGGACTGCCTGAGGATTCCTGGTGACCCCAAGGGTTGGGCCGGCCCCCTCTCACAATGGGCCGACCCGTTCCAGAGTCCCAGCACTGCTTTTGTTGCTGCACTCATATATCAAACGCTTTCTGTTGCCAGCGGCTCCAACAATGACTCTCAAACACTCACATCAAAGAGCCAGCGCAGTTCTGTGAGTTCAGCAAGATGAGAACAAACCCCAAAACACTTCTGCTCTCATCCAATTTTTCTCACTTTGTCTGTGTGTGTGTGTGTGTGTGTTTGTGTGTGTTTGTGTGTGTGTGTGTGTGTGTGTGTGTGTGTGTGTGTGTGTGTGTGTGTGTGTGTGTGTGTGTGTGTGTGTGCTTGTTTCTTGTCGTATGTGACAAAAAGTATTAATCTTCCTGTGTAATTTACAGTGTAAAAAGTATGCGCTAATTAACAGATTCCTATAGTTTGTGGTTGATGGATGTTTTCCATTTATGCTTTATTTATGGACATCAGTCTCTGCTTCAACAACTTTTAATGTTGAAAACTTACAGTAAAAAAAAAAGGAATTTTTTAAATGGAGTATTATATTGTGATGACCGTTTACTTTTTGTACCATAACTTACGAATTGATGTATTTTTAAATCGTGTTTTGAACTTTAAAAAATTGGATTTGTGTATTTATAAATTGTGTTTTTAAGCTATGAGTTGAATTTGTGTATTATGATTTTTTTTTGAACTTACGAAATGTATTTGTGTATTTACGAATTGTGTGTTGAATTCACTATCGTTTTGTGTATTTATAAATCGTGTTTTTAAATTACGAGTTGGTTTGTGTACTTACAAATCAGGTTTTGAATTTACGCATTTGATTTGTGTATTTTTGAATCATGTTTTGACTTTACCAATTGGATTTGTGTATTATTAAACTGTGTTTTAAACTTACAAATCGGATTTGTGGATTTACGAATCGTGTTTTGAATTTACAAATTGGATTTGTGTGTTAACGAATTGGGTTTTGAACTTACGAATTGGATTTGTGTGTTTTTAAATTGTCTTTTAAAATTTATTAATTGGATTTGTGTATTTTTAAATCGTGTTTTGAAGTCACGTATTGGATTTGTGTATTTACGAATTGTGTTTTGTATTCCCTATTTGGATTTGTGTGTTTAAGAATCATTTTTTAAATTTACAAATTTAATTAGTGTGTTTTCAAATTGTATTTTGAAGTCACGAATTGGATTTGTGTATTTACGAATTGTGTTTTGTATTCCCTAATTGGATTTGTGTGTTTAAGAATGTTTTTTTAGTTTACTAATTGAATTTGCGTGTTTTTAAATCGTGTTTAGAATTTACAAATTGGATGTGTGTGTTTACGAATCGGGTTTTAAACTTACGAATTGGATTTGTGTGTTTTTTTTTAAATCGTGTTTTGAAGTTACGAATTGGATTTGTGTGTTTCTAAATCGTGTTTTGAAGTTACGAATTGGATTTGTTTGTTTTTAAATCGTGTTTTGAAGTTACAAATTGGATTTGTGTGATTTTAAATTGTGTTTTGAAGTTACGAATTATATTTGTGTGTTTTTAAATTGTGTTTTGAAGTTACGAATTGGATTTGTGTATTTACGAATTGTGCTTTGTATTCACTAATTGGATGTGTGTGTTTACGAATTAGGTTTTGAACTTACAAATTAGATTTGTGTGTTTTTAAATCATGTTTTTTTAATTTACAAATTGGATTTGTGTGTTTACGAATCGGGTTTTAAACTTACGAATTGGATTTGTGTATTTACAAACTGTTTTAAACTTAGAAATTGGATTTGTGTGTTTATGAGTCATGTTTGAATTCACAAACTGGATTGTGTAAATGTGAATTGAGTTTTGACTGTATAAATTCTATTTGGAAATGTGTTATTTATGAGACTGATATGGCTCCATAAAAAAACCTCTCAATTAGTGCATAATTCTAATGTGTTTTTTGTATCGTGTGATGTGCAGGACTGTATCAGGACTCAATTTCACGGCTCTCTTGAATCACGTCTAATCCAAAAGACAGTGTGAAATCTATGCAAATTCAGCCCAAATTGTTGTTAGACGCTGTGAGAGGCGACCTGCGAATCCAGAGACGCTTCTGTCCTGCTGTGTGTTTCTGAATTACAGAGCCAATGATCTGACTGTGATATGTCCTTCATCTGTTCACCACAGGTCCTTCATCTTTTCACAGGCACACACACACACACACACACACACACACACACACACACACACACACACACACACACACACACACACACAAACATACCTTATATTTCTCTACTTGTATTTCTCTACTTCTACAGTATAGAAACTGATCACACCCAATTTCTTGTTATTTTTATTCTTGTGTGTTTGGTTTATTGATGATCAGTTTGTCATTATAAAAGGAAAAGAAGTCGTTCATTTTTGTCATGCTGTAGTATTGATCAGCGATGCTGCGTAGTGTTATTGTTACACACAAATATCTGGCCTTCGAATGCTGCAATTTACAGAGAAAGTGTTTCAATGATACACAATTTGGAGGGGAGAACATGTTTTCTTTTATTTCTTTATAAATTTTTGAATAAAATTGTAAATGATTTGTTTTAAATAAGACTTTTTGTTTGTTGTAAGTTTATTATTTGAAAGTTATCATATTAAGGATAATTAATAGTAGAAATTTTGAACAAGTAAATATTATAATTCAACTGTAAAATAAAACAAATGTTTAATAAAAACAATTTATCATTATTATTATTATTATTATTATTATTAGTAGTAGTAGTAGTAGTAGTAGTATTGTTATTGATATTATTATTATTATTATTATTATTATTAGAAGTATTGTTATTGTTGTTATTATTAGTATTGTTATTGCTATTATTATTATAAGTATTATTATTTTTATTATTATTATTATTATTATTATTATCATCATTATTATTAATGGTACTAGTATAAAAAATTTTTAAATAAATATTAACACTTGTAATATAATTTTAATTTAATATGAAATGGATAGTAGTAATAATAATGATAATAATAATAATAATAATAATAATAATAATAATAATAATAATTGTTATTATAATAATGGGTTGTTGATGTAATTTTATATATATTTATATATTTTTATAAAGCAATAAAGATTACCATTTTAAATATAAGTTTACTAAAAACAAAAGATAATATAAAATAATTATAATAGTAATTATAATAATAACAGATAATTTATTATACATTAATAATAATTGTATTAAATATAATAAAAACATAGTTTGCTGTTATAATTAGACTAAATGCATAATATTATTGTAATTTACTGTTGAATAAAAAATATCTAACACTAATAATATTTAATAAAAGTATTTATTTTGCAGTACAACTCTTCACTGCGCTGCTGCAAATAAATCACAGATTAACCATAATTTTGGTGTTATGTTCAGCCTTAATTAAAAACAGCTTCATATTTCATTTTTGATTCTTTCATTCTGTAAACAATTTTTTTCTGATTATATTATGCTGTTATTATAAGTAGGTTAAATACACAATATAATATAATATATATAATATAAATTACTGTAAAATAAAGAATATCCAACACCAATAATATTTTATAATTGTATTGATTTTTACAGTACTTTAAAAATTATACAGACTGCAGCTGCAATTAAATAGCAATTTTTTTTTGGATTGACTGTTGAGCCCTAATTAAATATAGCTTCAAATTCCACAACACTATTTTGATTCTTCCATGTAAGCAGTTTTTCCTGACTCTTCATATTTGTGTCATTTCAGATATCCACTGGGAAACCTTCGCAATGATTACCTGTCAATCACTGCAGACCGCGGCCCTGGCAGCTGCATGTGACCCGTCAAAGTGAGCAAGAGGGCGGAGCCAGTCTGATGACAGACAGCAGAGACGTCCAATCAAATTCAGAGTGCCTCATCTCCTCTCCGCCTCAGCGATGGTCACATAAATGCACAGAAACATTCCTGTATCGTCAACATGTAGATTAATCGTTTTCCCGTTTCCCGTTAACCATTTGATTATTACTTTATTAGTGTGATGCTCTGCGTTTTCCGCCTGCGCCGTCTTGTTCGCCAGGTGCCGCTACACACCAGCTTCCTCTTTCTCTTCCTCCTCTGCGTCCTCAGCGTTTTCCTCTCCTCATATTTCCTGTATGCCGTCAAGCGAGAGCTCGAACCATCAGCCACAGGAGGACATGCTGCTGCCGGTGACCTCTACGTGACCCCTTCTCGAACCCTCCCCTTTATGGGCGGGACTTTTTCCTCTGATGGCTCACGGACGGATCCGGTGGTGCTGGTGTTCGTGGAGAGCCAGTATTCCCATCTGGGACAGGAGATTGTGGCCATCCTGGAGTCGGCTCGGTTCCGCTATCGGACAGAGATTTCGCCGGGGAAAGGGGACATGCCTACTTTGATGGAGGGACGGAGGGGACGCTTTATTCTTATCGTGTATGAAAACATCCTGAAGTATGTGAACATGGACGCCTGGAACAGGGAGCTGCTGGACAGATACTGCATCGAGTTTGGAGTCGGAATTATCGGCTTCTTTAAGGTAAGGAATAATATGAGTCTGAAAAATTTGTTCAGACATCCACAACACAGTGAATAAATTCAGCTCATATATTCAAAACATTAATCGTAATTACGCAAACACAATTCTTAATTTCAAAACACAATTTACAAATACCCAAATACAATTCTTCATTTCAAAAAACGATTCGTAAATACACAAATACAAGTCATAAATTCAAAACAGGATTCGTAATTACAAAATTACAATTCGTAAATTTAATACACGATTCATAATAACAAAAATACAATTCATGAATTCAAAACACGATTTGTAAATATACAAATACAATTCATGAATTCAAAACACAATTCGTGAATACACAAATACAGTTTGTAAATTCAAAACACGATTCGTAAATGCATAAATACAATTCGGAAATTCAAAACATGATTCCTAATTACACAAATACAATTTGTAAATTCAAAACACGATTCGTAAATACACAAACACAGTTCGTAAATTCAAAACACGATTCGTAAATGCATAAATACAATCTGTAAATTTAAAACACAATTCGTAATTACACAAATACAATTTATAAATTCAAAAAACGATTCGTAACTACACAAATAGAATTCAAAAAAATTAAAACAGGATTCGTAAATAGTCACACACAATTCGTAAATTCAAAACATGATTCGTCAATCCACAAATACAATTTGTAAATTCAAAACACGATTTGTAATTATACAAATAAAATACGTAAATTCCAAACATGATTCGTAACTACACAAATACAATTCGTAAATTCAAAACAAGATTCGTTAATACACAAATGCAATACGTAAATACAAAACACTTCGTAATTACACAAATACAATTAAAAAAATTCAAAACACAATTCGTAAATACACAAATCCAATTCGTAAATTCAAAACACGATTCATAAATACACAAATACAATTCGGAATTTCAAAACACGATTCTTAAATACAAAAATACAATTCGTAAATTCAACGCACGATTCGTAATTTCACAAATACAATACGTAAATTCAAAACATGATTCGTAAATACACAACAAATGATTTTGTTGTAAATAGCATGACTGCATTTGTGATATTAATTATAAACCAGAGTATTTAGTTTTAGTTAATGTTTTATTATTTACTTTTTTCTCCCTAATGACCATAATACCAGTAAAGGTTGTACGTTTTTAGCATGTTGTCTGATGTCACTTCCTGTCTGTGGCTAGGCCAATGAGAACAGTCTGTCGAGCGCACAGCTGAAAGGCTTCCCTCTGTTCCTGCGCTCCAACCTGGGACTGAAGGACTGCAGCATCAACCCCAAATCCCCACTGCTGCACATCACACGAGCACAGCAGGTCAGAATAGCAGCCAGACTTTATTTTCAGAGTGTAATCCATCATGTTAATGTTTTAACACATCATTTTATCACATTTTATTTTATTTTCAACAATATTTTGTTTGTTCATTCTAGAATTTGTTCAGCCATTTGCTTGTTCTGTTGGTAGTTAGCTAGTAAGTTAAATTGTTTGTTTGTTTGTTCATTCGTTTGTTCTGTCGTTTAATCTAACGTTTGTTTGTTTGATTTAATGTTAATTTGTTTGTTCGTTCTACCTTTTGTTCATTCTACCTTTCGTTCTACTATTTGTTCGGTTTTTCTACCGTTTGTTCATTTATGCGTTCTACCATTAGTTTGTTCATTTTACTGTTCATTATTTTTTAGTAAAATTGTTTGCTTGTTCGTTTGTTTGTTCTATCATTCTATTGTTCATTTAAATGTTCATTCGTTCATTTGTTTGTTCAGCCTTTCATTTGTTTATTCATTGTTTATTCATTCATTATTAATTGTTGGTTAGACCTGACAATTAGTATAATTTACTTACTTATACTTAACAATCATAACTTTATATTTGTGATCCTGTACTACCGAAATTAGCCTTATGTTGCATTGTTTTAGTCAAAATATGTTCATTTAATTTTTGAA
Organism: Danio rerio; assembly: GCF_052040795.2. Classification (NCBI taxonomy): domain Eukaryota; kingdom Metazoa; phylum Chordata; class Actinopteri; order Cypriniformes; family Danionidae; genus Danio; species Danio rerio. The sequence continues at coordinate 3,587,205 of NC_141034.1, read as the reverse complement.
TGGCAAAATTTTATTCGAATATTAAGCAAAGATCATCTTCCATAAATATAGTTTGTTATTTCTTTCTGTAAATAAATCAAAACACATCACTTCATTTAGACAACTTATATGTAGATTTATTTAATAGTTAGTTATTTTTTTTCCTCAGATTCCTGATATTCAAAAAGTTGTATTTCAGCCTAATATTGTCTATAATAACAAAGAAAACATCAATCTATGGCTTATTTTTTCAGCTTTTCGTATAACTCAAAAATGTCAGTGACTTTAAAAATATAATAGGAAATACTGTGGAAAAATATTTTTGGGCAATTAAAAGTCACTTTGGGAATATTAGGACGGCTAATAAGTTATATCCATATTGTATAGCCATCCAGTGAAATTTTGATAGGTTTTCTATATTATACGTTTAACAGGTCAGTGGTCCTCTTCCCGGAGACGACTGGACCGTCTTTCAGTCCAATCACTCCAGCTATGAGCCGGTCGTACTAGCCAAAGCGCTCTCAGCGGACTCCCCTCTGCACACCACTGTGCTCCAGGATCTGGGGCTCCACGACGGCATCCAGAGGGTCTTATTCGGACACAACCTCTCTTTCTGGATACACAAGCTGGTGTTTGTGGACGCCGTCTCCTTTCTGACCGCTAAACGACTGTCTCTGTCCCTGGAGCGCTTCATCCTGGTGGACATTGACGATATATTTGTAGGAAAGGAAGGGACTCGTATGAAGGTCGCCGATGTGGAGGTGCATATCTATCTATCTATCTATCTATCTATCTATCTATCTATCTATCTATCTATCTATCTATCTATCTATCTATCTATCTATCTATCTATCTATCTATCTATCTATCTATCTATCTATCTATCTATCTATCTATCTATCTATCTATCTATCTATCTATCTATCTATCTATCTATCTATCTATCTATCTATCTATCTATCTATCTATCTATCTATCTATCTATCTATCTATCTAGTCTCTCTGTCTATCGTTTTATCTATCTATCTATCTATCTATCTATCTATCTATCTATCTATCTATCTATCTATCTATCCATCCATCCATCCATCCATCCATCCATCCATCCATCCATCCATCCATCCATCCATCCATCCATCCATCCATCCATCCATCCATCCATCCATCCATCCATCCATCCATCCATCCATCCATCCATCCATCCATCCATCCATCCATCCATCCATCCATCCATCCATCCATCCATCCATCCATCCATCCATCCATCCATCCATCCATCCATCCATCCATCCATCCCATCATTCGTTTGTTCTATCATTCTAACTATCGTTTATTCTATTGCTCATTTTATCGTTCAATCTTTCGTTCGTTCTATCGCCCATTCATTCTATGGTTCTTTTGTTCTATCGTTTGCTCTATTATTTGTTTGTCCTATCATTCGTTGTACCGTTTGTTCGTTCTGCCGTTTGTTCATTCTATCGTTGTTTGTTCGTTCGTTCTATTGTTCGTTTGTTCTAACGTTTGCTCTATTGTTCGTTCGTTTGTTCTATTTTTTGTTTGCTTGTTCTATCGTTTGTTTGTTCTATTGTTCATTCTATCGTTTGTTCTATCATTCTTTCTATCTATTTTTCTTTTGTTTGTTTGTTTGTTCTATCTTACGTTCTATTGTTTGTTTGTTCTATCGTTCGTTGTTGTTTGTTCATTCTATCATTTATTGTTCGTTCTATTGTTTGTTTGTTCAATCTAGCATTCATTTTTTTGTTTGTTCTATCGTTTGCTATATTGTTCGTTCTGTTGTTTGTACGTTCGCTCTATCATCCAGGCTATTGCTCATTCTATCTTTTGGTTATTCTATTGTTTATTTGCTTGTTTGTTCACTCTATTTTTTGTTCATTCTATTGTTTTATTGTTCGGTCTATCATTTGTTTGTTCGTTCTATCGTTTGTTCTGTCATTTCTTTGTTCATTCTGTCGTTTTGTTGTTTGTTCTATTGTTTGTTCATTCTATCATTTGTTTGTTCATTCATTCTATCGGTCATTCATTCTGTCATTCAATCATTCTGTCGTTTGTTTAGCTGCTGCTGAACAGGTGTTTTCCACTACAGAGAACTGAAGACTCTAGCAGCTGTCACTCATAGCAGTTGCCATAGTTACTAGAAATGGGGGGAGCACATTTATTTCAAACTGAAATCAAAACTGATTGGAACTACCTGTGTGTTTCAGCGGAAATAACGTACACCCTCCAGCCAAAGCTTTAATTCACTTTTATTAGTCAGTTTAAATGAAAGCTGAAGCTGTAGTAAAACAGTACAGTGTGTTCATGTGGCGCAAAAGTTTAATGAAGTCGTTTTATTTACTTTCCACATAAACATGCTGTTTGTGGTTGTAATAGTGTGTTTGATGTGTGTAGATGAATGTGATGAAGATGAGAGCAAGTGCACACAGTGCAGAAACAAACATCTGATGGTGAACACAAAATAACCACACGAAAACACACTGATTTACACACACACCTGATAAAATGATCTGGGTGTGTGGGTGTGCGCAAAGTCATCTTCAGAGGTTTAGAGAAATCAAACAGTGCTTTCTTTTAAAGACACTTTTGCATGTCTTCATTTGAAAAACATTTTATTATTTCATGTGTTGATGAATTATGTTTAGATATCTGAATAATAAAAATGTGTTTATGTTTTCAGGCATTGCTGGAAACTCAGAATGAGCTGCGGAGGTCGATTCCAGGCTTTACCTTTAACCTGGGCTTCTCAGGGAAATTCTTCCATGCAGGTTAATAAAAACGGCACAAATTCAGCTTTTTATAATCGTCAAAAAATAATATGAATGTATATTTGATTAAATAGTTATTTATTATAAATGGATTTTTAATTTATAATATAATTTTAATTTGAGATTTTATAAAATATTGAATTAAATATACATTAATATTAGTGCTTGACAAAAATAAATCACGTTTATTTGGACTTATATATGTGTGTCTGTACTTTGTATATTTATTATGCAAATATTATATATATATATATATATATATATATATATATATATATATATATATATATATATATATATATATATATATATATATATATATGATACACATTATACATACATTTAAATATCTGTGCAAAAACGTTTTAGCTATATTATATATTTAGCATATTTTGTTTTTATTAATGTATGTGTTTTATATACAAAATACATATTTATAATACATCCTCATTTCCCATGTCAAAATAAACAATTAGTATTGTAACGAGAAATAGTATCAACATCAAATTTTGATAATTTTGATACATTTCTTTTTATGTCTATTAAAAAAACATACATTAAAATAGTAACGAGAAATATTATTAGCCATTTAAATTAATAATTTTCCTTCTATGTATCATTTATTGCACCGTTTATTCTTGTTATGCAATGCATAATTTTTAAGCATAATTTCTCCAGTCTGCCTGCTTTACATGTTCCTTCAGAAACCATTCTAATACACTGATTTGCTGCTCAACAAATAGGAATAATAATAATTATTATTATTATTATAATTATTATCATTATTCTTCTTCTTATTATTATTGTTCTTCTTCGTCTTCTTCGTCTTCTTATTATTATTATTATGATCATCATTATTATTATTATTATCATCATGTATTATTATTATTATTATTTTATTATTATTATTATTATTATTATTATTATTATTATTATTGTTATTATTGTTGTTGTTGTTGTTGTTGTTGTGTGAATGTTTGTGCATTTGCCTGTCTTTGTGTGTGTGTGTCTCACTTTGTGTTAGTGTGTCTGTCTGTCTGTCTGTCTGTGTTTCTCTCTCTCTGTATGTGTGTGTTTGTTTCACTGTGTGTCTGTGTATGTGTCTGTTGTGTGTCTGTTGTGTTGTGTTTCTGGCATGGGATGATAACTGGTTTCAAGATTTACCTCGATCAAGGTTTTAAAACTGCCAAAATTTTCTTGGTGCTGCAGGAGTGTGTATGTGAGTCCAGGTCTAATAGTGTGTGTGTGTGTGTGTGTGTGTGTGTGTTTCAGGTACTGATGAGGAGGATCAGGGTGATGATCTTCTGCTGACGTATGTTGATGAGTTCTGGTGGTTTCCTCATATGTGGAGTCACATGCAGCCGCACCGCTTTCATAACCAGAGTGTGTTGGCGGAGCAGATGATCCTGAACAGACGTTTCGCTGAAGTCAGACACACACACATTTGTTTTTTGTAAATTATTGGAACAGTCTGTGGGTTTTCACTGTTTTTATACTGTATACATATAATGAATTTTGCGTTGGGACAACATGGTGGAATTAAGTCAACACATTAGTTTTTACTAATTTAAGTAGATTGAAAAAAACAATTAAGTTGTCCAAAAACAAAATTTAAGAAATGTGTTTTGTCCTGTAGGATCACTCTATCCCGACTCATCTGGGTTATGCGGTGGCTCCTCATCACTCGGGTGTGTATCCTGTCCACATCCAGCTGTACGAGGCCTGGAAGCGTGTGTGGGACATTAGAGTGACCAGCACTGAGGAGTATCCACACCTCAAACCCGCGCGATTCAGACGCGGATTCATCCACCGTGGCATTAGAGTGAGTGTGTGTGTGTGTGTGTGTGTGTGTGTGTGTGTGCATGAGTATCTGCGTTTGTGTGTCAATCTATGTTTCTGTATGTGTGTTGCTGCAGGAGTGTGTATGTGAGTCCAGGTCTAATTGTGTGTGTGTGTGTGCGTGCGTGTGTGTGCGTGCGTGTGTGTGTGTGTGTGTGTGTGTGTGTGTGTTTCGTCAGGTTCTGCCCCGTCAGACGTGTGGTCTGTTCACTCACACTATCTTTCATGAGGAGTATCCAGGCGGTCCACAGGAGCTCGAGCACCTCATCCATGGAGGAGAACTGTTCCTTACTGTCCTGCTCAACCCTGTCAGTTTCTACACAAACACACGCACACACACTGTAAAAAATGCAGAGTTCCACACAATTCATGCATGTTTAAATCAATCAAGGCCATGTTCACATGTACACTGGAATTTTTAAAAACTTTTGTTTTTAAAAAAAAGTCTCATGCTAATGAGGGAGCGATGGTCACTAGTGGGCAGGACTTTCCCCTTCTGTTGACACAAACAAAGGGAAAATGTCAATCAAAGTGTTTCTGCAGACGGTTTTTATCAAGTGTGATTATATAAATAAAATTAAAGGGTTGGTTCAGAGTGTATTTTTAAGACTTGGCTGTGTTTATAAGATGCAAAGCAATGTGTGCTCATGCTTCACTTGTAGAAAATCAGGTTATTTTGAGGCTACTCGACTAACATGAAACATGAAAACGACATATTTCCTAGTTTCTCTAAAAAGGCCCACCCTCAAGAGGCTCTGATTGGTCAGCTAACATAATGTGCTGTGATTCGCAGATTGGCTCCACATCACGACGTCACGCCCCTACAAGCACATGCTTTTGCGCTGTGTAAACAGGTTCAGTCAGAGCAGCTGTTAGCAGCGCTAGCTCCAACCCAAGCTCATTCTGGAAACGTAGCCCCGCGGACGTTTCTGGAGACCGCGATTTACGTGGCCGGAGGTACGTAAAGGCAGCGTTTGGTTTTTTTTTTCGAGCGAACGGCTCGCCTCTGAGTGGAGGGCTTTCCCGACGCAATCAGTTTGTCCGCCTAGCTCACAGCGTTGCGTCGGCAGAGCGGAGGCCCCGGACGAGGAGGAGGAGGAGGAGCCGGCCGCGATGGACGACGACCGGGATCGAGTCCGGGGAACAGCAGGTTCCGGAAGTCAGGTGAGACGAAAAACGGAATCCGAAAAATGAGGGCGAGAACGCGGCAGGATCCGAAAACGCGATCGAAATCGAAGACGAGGGCTTTTGCTTTTTTTTTTTTTTTTCCCGATCCGGCGGCTTTTCGCGTGAGAACGGCGCGAACGCCGCACGCTCCCGAGAGGCGCCCGCCCGAGACACGAAAAAGCGCGCACAGCGGCCTCTCGCGGATCCACGAAAACAAAAAAACGCTCGAATACGTACCTCCCGGGACGTAAATCGCGGTCCGCAGAAACGTCCGCGGTGCTACGTTTCCACAATGAGCCCGGGTTGGCTAGCTCCCTGAATCAGACAGAAAAATGAAGAGCACACAGGTAACCCTCACACTTGCTCTCTAAAATAAAATCTGACAAGAGTCTTTCGTATACATTTGGAATAAGCTTGTATAATTAATATAAAGCCTTCACATATCTTTTGTGAGTTATTTTGACATGCAGAACGCAGGGACAGCGGCTGCATAGAGAGACACTGCAGCGCTGCTGAAGATTGTGTTTACAGCAGTTTGACTAATAAATATGACTTGTAGCTAAATTTGTTAGCAGTGCCAAACAGCATTGTTTACATCCTTGTTTACGTCCTGGCTACAACATATTGTTAATGCTAGACATTGTGCATGTAGTCGATCAATTTCAACAGACAAAAATACTTACAGTCTCACTTAACTCAGTCTGTTGGTGAAGTTTTAACCGAATCCAGCACTGAACTGGGAGAGATTCTGGAAGTTCTCCTTTGTCAAATGCTAGCTATATATTTTTTATAATTCTCTGGAACATAATTAAAGTCAAACTGTAAGCACTTCTGTCTTTGTGCCGTGTCTTTTGGCAGCCCAAATACAGAAAAAGAAGAAGTTCTGTGAAAATAGCAGCGTTTGGACGCCATTTTAGCTTTCTCTGCTATAACATTTCAGCGCCTCTGGCCACGCCCCATCGCTGCGTAGAGTGTAAATGTGTGTGTACTGCGTGCGGTAAATGCGCGTAACCTGAAGCATCTCACTAACATTGATGTATTATTTTTGTAGTCCCATAACTTTGTTCGCTGCTTTGCTAAGCTAACTCTTTAAAAGCCAATGTCTCCCTTTGCATTGAACTTTGAGCATCTTACATTCAGAGATGTTGTTTATGTTCACACAGCTACATTACACATCAACTGAAATTTTAAATATGATATCGTAGTGGACCACCCCTTTAATTAATTTTTACCATTATATCCACTCACTGTCACCACACATCTGTGTTTAAACCCCTTATAAAAGTGATTTTAGTGGAATAGGTGCCCTTTAAAGTGTGTTTGATTGTCTAAAGTGTGCTTGTTCCTCAGATCAGCATATTCATGACGCACATGTCAAACTATGGAAATGACCGTCTGGGATTGTTCACCTTCAAACGGCTGCTTGACTTTCTCCAAACGTGGACTCATCTGAAACTGCAGACTCTTCCCCCTCTGCAGCTCGCCGAGAAATACTTCCACATGTTTCCATCGGACACGGAGCCGCTCTGGCAGGTCTGCGTCAGCTTCATTCATAATCTACACAACATGACAGAGAGTATGGAAGGCAATTAGGGACACAAGTCATTAAACAAAACACATGCAGTTTGGTTTGATTGGGTCTTAAAGTGTAGCAGCCAATGAAGCTGCTGTATTTGAGACTGCATTTGCATATGGAATGTTGGAACTGTATATATGTTTAACATAATGTTTATTCATGAAGATAGTTGTAATGGTGTACTGTCATGCTTGGACAAACACCAGACATTATGAAGCTTTCCATAAATATTCAGCATATTCAAACTAGTGATGACTGCTTTGGAAACGATGCTTGGAGAAGCTTTATGAATCTTTTGTTTTGATTCAGTGGTTTCGGAGCGCGAATCGAAATCGCAAGGTCATGTGATTGTAATAAACGGGGTTTTATTATGTCAATACAGTTTCAGAATGCTTTTCATTGAATGTGCTTGAGCTCAACCACTCTCACTGGCTGAGTTATGACTAAAACAATACGCTATTGGCTGTTTTTTAAATGGGAGGAGCTACTCTATGTCCTGCTCTATCTTTTTAGTTGAAATAAAGTCGAATGAACAAATGTTCTGCTGAAAAATCCAGCTTAAACCAGCCTAGGATAATTGGCTGGTTTTAGCTGGTCGACCAGCCTGGTTTTAGAGGGGTTTTGGCCACTTCCAGGCTGGTTTCCAGCCATTTCCAGTCTGGTCTTAGCTGGTCAGGCTGGAAAGTGACCAGCTAAAACCATCTAAAACCAGCCATCCTGTTTTAAGCTAGACATAGCTGGTTTTGGCTGGCCTCCCAGGCTGGTAAAGCTGGTTTTAGCTGGTCATCTCCCAGCCTGTCCAGCTAAAACCAGGCTGGAAGTGGCCAAAACCCCTCTAAAACCGGGCTGGTCGACCAGCTAAAACCAACCAACCATCCTAGGCTGGTTTAAGCTGGATTTTTCAGTAGGGTGCACATTACAAAGCATGCATTTTTTTGCCCGTATTTTTGTTGCATTTACACATTTTGACAAGCAAGTGTCTCTATCATGTGGTGTTTCCATAGACTGTACAAAATATGGATGTAGTGTCCATAATGTCACCCATAGGTTTCTGAAAAGCGCAAATGAAGATATGTGTGATGTTATCTTTAGGACCCTTGTGAGGATAAACGACACAGGGACATCTGGTCCAAAGAGAAGACCTGCGATCGCTTCCCAAAACTGCTGCTCATCGGCCCTCAGAAAACTGGTGAGGAGCCGCAGCACCACCTGATGGACACCTTCAATACTACACACACACAGCCAGATGGAGATGCCCTATAGATTAAACTGAACTAAGCACACAAAATGTATTTGTATATTCTATTTAGAATTTATTTATTAAATTATTTATACTTATTTTTATTTTTTGTAAGTTTTAACACCAAACACAAAACTCCACGAGTGGAAAAACTTACATTTAATTTAAACTAGATGCAACATTTTTCCATTTAGTTTGGACATAGTAATATAACTATGAGTGATAATAATAATATTATTGACTGAAATAATTAAACCTAAAAAAGTCAAAATGACGGAAATTAATTTGCAACTTCGTGAAAAATTTGAAAGTGCATAAAGTTCAGATGCAAAAACCTACAGTGAGCATTTCTCTTAGCTTCTTATGTTTACATACAGTTATGTCATGTTATAAGCAATGAAAATAACTGAAAAAATAAATATTCTTTGCCATAAAAATGAAATGACTAAATCAAGAAATAGGAGCCTGAGAAAAATGCTAATTTCAGAACAGAAGTTCAGATGGCACGTAGAGGATTTTGCATCAGAATTCTTCATATGAACCCTAAAAAAGCAACGTATTCCTGAAGTTAGACACTTAATCCACTTTAATCCATTTAGCCGATCTCTGCATCTAGTTTGAGCACTTTTAGCTTAGCTTAGCATAGATGATTGAATCGGATTAGACCATTAGCATTACACTCAAAATGAGTTTTGATCTTTTGTTTAAAGTCTGTAAGTACATTGTGTACTACCGCTCCATTCACATGGGGCAACAGTGTCAACGATGTCCATCCACTTGAATGGGTGACATCAAGCATTGCCAAACTGAAATGTTGGTCCGCCGGCGCTGCTTCAGTGGCATTGCTCAACTTTCAAGCGCCAATGGAAGCATCAGCCAATCAGATCACTATGCAAATACACCAGCTTAGACAGTAGCCGATTGTGGACTTGTTTCATTGGCTGACACTGCTATGATGATCAACCCCAACTTCAGACACACTCTCCGTCAAGCGTTGACACTGAAGCCCTGTGTGAATTGGGCGTAAGACTTAGGGGAAATTAAAATACTAGTATCCAGCTTACATTTAAAGGTTTAACTAGGTTAATTAGGCAAGTTAGAGTAATTAGTAGGCCCAGACAGAATCATTTTTTGCTATTTCTGCTAAGAGTTTTGTAAAAAGTCTGTGGATTAATGCGGAATGATTTTAGGAGTATTATAACTAAAAACTTATTAAACATATATGAAATAAAAAGTAATAACTTTTTAACTTTTATTTAATGTTTACAATGCAAATCCAATTAGATCCACTTATTTGGTAAACAAAGCAAGTCTCTTGTATAATATCGCCACTAAAAGACAAAATATTACTTTACAAACTGTACTGTACATAAATTATATTAACATTTTAATATTACTAATATTATATCATAATAATATTAGTGAAATTAATTTAAACAAACATAATAAGTCAATAAATATAAATTTACACACATTTGCACAAGTAAATACAGACTCAACGACGGGCTAAAAATCTGCAGATTTCGGCGCACACAGATTTCGTTTGAGCCTAGTATTTAGGTTATTGTATAACGATGGTTTTTCTGTAGACAATCAATAAAAAAAACATATTGCTTAAGGGGGCTAATAATATTGACCTCAAAATATTTTTAAATATTACAACTGCTTTTTTCAACTTTGTTTTTATTGATTTTAATTATAATACAAAACCCAACATACAGTACAGTACAGAATGTTAACTTATGATATTTCAGAGTCTACTTTCCCACCCCAACATTTGTTAAATTAAAATAACATTTAAAATAAATTATAACATAAAATAATATACAATACTTTAAAAAAATACAAAAATAAATTATAAAATAAAATAAAAAAACATATTTAAAAAATTATGTGTATATATATATATATATATATATATATATATATATATACACACATATATATATATATATATATATATATATATATATATATATATATATATATATATATATATATATATATATATATATATATAAACAATAACAAAATAAATAAAATAAAAATAAAAAAACTATTACATTAAATTTTAAATAACAGTCATCTTTCCAGAGACATCCTTTTTTTTCTATCCATTTATAAAGCAACTGAAAGGGGACCACACTTTTTTAAAAGTCTCTGCTTTACCTCTGATCACGTATGTTAATTTTTCAAGAGCAAGATTATTAGACATTTCCTTTATCCATTGTGCAAGAACAGGTCTTTGGGTGTTTTTCCATACCAAAGCTATAACACGTTTAGCTTGTATAAAGCTGAAATCTATATATATATATTTTTGTTTGCATTCACTGACAAATTTTCAGGATATATATGTAATAAACAAAGTTTTGGTAACAAAGGAACACATTCACCAACAATTTCACAGACCACACCAAGCACCTCCTTCCAAAACAACTGCAGCTCTCCACAATCCCACATACAGTGAAGCAGAGTACCAATTTCATCTTTACAGTTTGTGAAATAGTCTGAAATAAAACAAATAAGACTTTCTCCAGAAGAAAAAATATTATAGGAAATACTGTGGAAAATTCCTGGCTCTGTAAAACATCATTTGGGTAATATTTGAAAAAAAAAAAAAAAAAAAAAATCGACGGATTACTATTAATTTTGACTTCAAGTGTATATTAAAATAAACATATTATCCCCATGTTCCTCTCATTTCCTCTGTGTGTTTCAGGAACGACGGCTCTTTATTTATTTCTAGGCATGCATCCAGACCTGACCAGTAATTACCCCAGTAAGGAGACCTTTGAGGAGATCCAGTTCTTCAGTGGCTACAACTATCAGCGCGGCATCGACTGGTGAGTGTTTTAGAGCCGTAAACATCGCACTCAGCACCCATCCGTAAATATTTCTCAATATTTTTCTCTCTCCTGCAGGTATATGGAGTATTTCCCCCTTCCGTCAAACAGCAGCTCGGAGTATTATTTTGAAAAGAGTGCCAATTATTTCGATTCAGACGTAGCTGCGCTTCGGGCCGCGGCGCTGCTGCCCAGAGCTAAAATCATCACGGTGTTGAGTGATCCTGTGGACAGAGCCTACGCCTGGTACCAGGTACAGCCACATGCACAAGAACAACTCATTTACCATGCTTTTACCACAGTAATTATACCTCAATGTAGGGATGTGCATTTAATCGAAAATCCGATTTCGATTTTATATATGTGATAATCCTGCTGCTGCCTGTTTTTATGAATATTAATCAAACAGCAAATGGAGAATCTGCCTCTCTGCTCTTGACTGAAGGACTTTTGTAGCTAAAATGCTTTTCTTACAGTGAAGATGCTTAAAGCACAGTTTGTTTTATATTTTTATTCTATTGTATTTATTCATAAATAAGCAAGACAAGTTTAGGACATAAAATGCAGACAATTGATTAAAAACAGATAAAAACAATTTAAAATGTGTTAAAATAGGTTACAAAAGAATGAAAAAGAAAACGAAAAACATAATAGTGCAATCTGTCGGACGTAACATAATGCTCATACAGTAAAGGCACAGCTAAAATTAGCCCTCCTGAATATTAGCAACCCTTTTCCTCCCCAATTTCTGTTTCATGGAAAGAAGATTTCTGAACATAATAGTTTTAATAACTCATTTCTAATAACTGATTTATTTTATCTTTGTCATGATGACATCACATAATATTTGACTTGATTTTTCAAAATACATGCATTTAGATTCAAAGAGCGATTTAAAGGCTTAATTAGTGTAATTAGGCAGGTCATTGTATAACAGTAGTTTCTTCTGCAGACAATCAAAAAATATAGTGCTTAAGGGGGCTAATAATATAGACTTTAAAATGGGTTTCAAAATATTTAAACCTGCTTTTATTCCAGCCAAAATAAAAATAAAAAAAGCCTTTCTCCAGAAGAAAAAAAATATTAGAGGAAATACTGTTAAAATACTGTTTTGACTTTAACAGTAATCGTTTTGAATAATCGTGATTATAATTATGACCAAAATAATCATGATTTTGATTTTTCCCAAAATCGAGCAGCCTTCCTCAATGTCAAAAAATAAGCATTTAAATAAAAACTGTGAAATGAAAGTGCTCTATTCTTTTAATATTTAAAAATGATGTATTAATTGTTTACATTTACCGCCCACTGCAGCATCAGAGAGCTCATGGTGACCCTGTGGCTCTGAAATACTCTTTCCATGACGTCATCACTGCATCCCACAATGCACCAGTGAGGCTGCAAACCCTGCAGAAGCGAAGTCTGCTTCCAGGCTTTTACAGCAAACACTTGACACGCTGGATCCAGCACTTCCACCACAGCCAGGTGTGTGTGTGTGTGTGTGTGTGTGTGTGTGTGTGTGTGTGTGTGTGTGTGTGTGTGTGTGTGTGTTTGGTCCCACTTTATATTAAGTGGCCTTAACTAATATGTACTTACATAGGAATTAATAGTTTGTTAAAATGTACTTATTGTGTAAATACATGTATTTACTGTGTACTTATGCTTGATTAAATACATGTATGTAATTACATCTGTAATTAACTTTTGTAACTACATTTGTAAATACACTGTTGACAATCCCTTACACCTTAACCCACACTTAAATCTACCCAAACCACCAAACCTATCCATAACCCAACCTCTATCCCAACTCAAAAGCACCACAAGTGTTCTCAAATACATTATAAACACAGTAAGTACATTGTATTTATTTATTAATGTAAGTACATAGTAGTTAGGGACACTTAAAATAAAGTGGGACCGTGTGTTTTTATGAGCACATCTTTCTAGATCGCATTTAATCTGTTTCATCATCACAGATTCTGGTTGTGGACGGTCAGACGCTGAAAACCGATCCTGCTTCAGTCCTGGACAAAATCCAGACCTTTCTGGGGTTGGAGAATCGAGTCGACTACCACAAGATACTGGCGTGAGTTTGATATGAAATGTAATAAGTCATTGGTGGCTGTTGAATTTAATTAATAGAAATTAATTCACATCTGGGCTGCCGATGTGGCGTAAAGTCGAGTGTATCATTTTCTCCTAATTGAATGGAGTCATTTTTCTACTTTTAGTTAACGCATGCAAATACAGTTGAAGTCAGAAGTCACAGCCGACTTGCGAATTCTGAAATGCATCGCCGAATGGTGCTTCTGGTGTGCAACCTGCTTTACGTTCCTGACGCAGCACCAGTGGAACCGGAATTAGGCACCGAAATTCATATGCTGATTCGGTCCGGTGCATACCTGTTCCAAAGGTACCGGTACCATAATGGCACTGGGTTTCGGTACCCAACCCTAAATTTGACACAGTAAGAAGTTAAATATTCATAATAGGAAAGGTTTAAACAATGATATTTTGGAATTAGCAGTGGAGACTTTTCATGAAATGCATATAAAATTAATACACAATCTGAGGAAATATACAGTTGAAGTCAGAAGTATTAGCTCCCCTGAATTATTACACTGCTTGTTTATTTTTTCTCCAATTTATGTTTAACGGAGAGCAGATTTTTCAACACATTTCTAAACATAATAGTTTAAATAACTCATCTCTAATAACTGATTTATTTTATCTTTGCCATGATGACAGTAAATAATATTAGACTAGATATTTTTAAGACACTTCTATACAGCTTAAAGTGACATTTAAAGGCTTAACTAGGTTAATTAGGCTAACTAGGCAGGCTAGGGTAATTAGGTAAGTATTGTATAACAGTGGTTTGTTTAGTAGATTATCTAGAAAAAAATATAGCTTAAAGGGGCTAATCATTTTGTCCCTAAAATGGTGTTTAAAAAATTAAACACTGCTTTTATTCTAGCCGAAATAAAACAAATAAGACTTTCTCCAGAAGTAAAAATATTATCAGACATACAGTGAAAATTTCCTTGCTCTGTTAAACATCATTTTGAAAATATTTTAAAAAGAAAATAAAAGTTCGAAGGGGGCGAATAGTTCTGACTTCAACTGTGTGTATATATATATATATATATATATATGTGTATATATATATATATATATATATATATATATATATATATATATATATATATATATACACACACATATACACATAAACAAGCTGCGATCAATTATATCATGTGCTCCTCTCAAAATAGAGTATATGCAGAAGTATGCGAAAGGACTTTTAATTTGTCAGTAACCTAGGTCAAACACTTCTGGTGAATTGTATTCAGTTACAAAATCTGCACGTTTAAGCTCTGTTTTCTTTACAAATCAGCGATCTCCACTGGCTGAGTGATATCCGATATAAAGTGGGTCTCCGAATGTGCAAGAAGCACTGCATTAAACTACATTTTTCACCACCATGTCTTTAAAATATGAACATTTATTTTACCCCAGTATATTCAATAGAGCTTCTGTGCTAGCCTGCTAATCCTGACGGGCGCGTGTGAGTGAACGACTTTTTATCTCGATTAACGCTTGAGCAACTAAATGAATGGTCAATTGGCGTTTCTGTGTGGAGTTTGCATGTTCTCTGTGTTCGTGTAAGTTTCTTCCGGGTGCTCCGGTTTCACCCACAAGTCCAAAAACATGTGGTATAGGTGAACTGGCTAAGCTAAATTCACCGTGATGTATGTGTCTGAATGAGAGTGTATGGATGTTTTCCTGTGATGGGTTGCAGCGGGAAGGGCATCCACTGCATAAAAAATATGCTGGATAAGTTGGCGGTTCATTCCGTTGTGGCGACCCCAGATTAATAAAGGGACTAAGCCGAAAAGAAAATGAATGAATGAAAGAATATGGGATGTATTAATGTCCTCCTTACATTTCATACAGTATATGTGTCCTGTTTTTTTAATTAACTAAATCTTTTGTAGGTTTAACCCAAAGAAAGGCTTTTGGTGTCAGCTGCTGGATGGAGGAAAGACCAAGTGTTTAGGGAGGAGTAAAAGACAGAGGTATCCAGACATGGACACACAGGTACAACACAGTAGTGTTTTGGAAATTAATGAATGTAGAATAATCGTGACAACTGTGAACATTCTCATTGACTGTCTGTGTCTCTGTCAGTCTCAGGTGTTTTTGAGGAACTACTACAGCGATGGCAATATTGAGCTGTCGAAACTGCTGTATAAAATGGGTCAGACGGTGCCCGGCTGGCTCAGACAGGAGCTTCTCCACACTAGATAACAGAGTCTGTCATGACGGTGGTCTTTAACTTGCTAGTACAATTCTGTACGTATTTAAAGGCCAGTATTTATGAGCAGATTCTGTTTTCTATAGACGCTGGATCAGAATATGAACTTGAAGATCGTCCTGCTGTGATGAAGACACGAGTGATTGTGACACTCCAAACTTAAATGAAAGACCTTTTAAATCAAACTGAATTTGATACAGACCGTCTTTGATTTTATAAAGGTCTGCTATGGACATCTGCATTTTTTTTTCACAGCTGCCTTATTCCTACGTTTTTTTACATTTCATCGTAAACTGAAGGACTTTCTTTGTCGAGCTCCAAGAATTCATTAAAAATACAATCAACGTATCCAACCCTGGCTCATTCTGAAAACGTAGTCCTGTATACATTTCTGGAGAGCGCCAAATACGTCCCAGGAGGTATGTCTTTTGCAGTTTTTGTTTTCGTGAATCCACCAGGGCCGCTGTGTACACTTTTTGAGATCTTAAATTTCTCTGGCAAGTGCCATTCATGCCTGCTGTTCTCACGTAAATCCACCAGAGGCCGCTGTTGACTAACGGTTTGACTGACTGACTGGTGGACTGACCCACTCTCCTCCTTCCCTAAACCCAACCAACAGTGTTTTCAAAAGCATCCAGAAAAAGAAAAGCCCTCGCTTGATTTTTACCACATTTTCAGATTTTACCACATTCTCACCCTGCTATTTACTTGATTATTTTATTTTTTTGGCTTTTGTTTTTTTATCTTACCTGCTTTCTGGAACCGTTCTTTGCCAGACTCAAACCCCATCGTCTTAATATGGAGGTAAGCGGTCAACTAGTAAGCGCGAAATGATGTTATACCACCCCGTAGCATTCGTTTTAAAGATGAAATGCAGCCATACGTATTTCTGGCTACATAATTTGCGATCTCCAGAAATATATATAGGGCTACGTTTTCAGAATGAGCCGATGTTGAACATATCCTTTATTCCAGGCCTTCTGTGATGCTTTGAGAGACAAACTGATTGAAATGTAATTTAATTCTGATTGAAATAGTGCTTTGTTTCGCTTTCAATGTGTCAGATGCAGGTTTACACAATACGATTATAAATGTGAGTAAATTATTGTTTTTAGCTAAATGATCTCTTAAAAGTTGCAGCTCACAAGCTAACAATACAGAAATCTTTAGTGTTTACACTAGTACAGACTCTTTTCTACTGTACCGAGGCTTTTATAATATTAATTTACGATTTAAAGTGATGATTAAGTGTTAAAGCATCCTGTTTTCATGAGATCTGTGTTGGTTTATTTTCTCATTATTTTTGAAACACAAGTGTGGGGATTTTTTTAGGGAAGATGTTTATTAAAGCAGTATTTCACCTGAAAACGAACCTGTATGGCTTCAGTGATGTTGTATTAAAGGTGCGGTCACACTTTACAATAAGGTTCATTAGTTAATGTTAATTAATGCATTTACTAACATGAACAAATAATGGACAATACATCTACTACTGTATTTGTTCATGTTGGTTAACGTTAGTTAATGAAAAGACAGTAGTTCATTGTTAGTTCATGATAACTCATGGTGCATTAATGTTAACAAGCATGGACTTGAATGTTAATAATGCATTAGTAAATGTTCAATTATGATTAATAAATGCTGTACATGTGTTTTTCATGATTAGTCAATGTTAGTAAATGCATTAACTAATGAACCTTATTGTAAAGTGTTACCAAAGGTGCAGTAGGTGATTGTCTTCAGAAGCATTTGTTGTTGTGCTGGTTGAAAGTCTCTTCACATTCCAATAGTAATGATTAAAGTAAATGATCTAAATGTATTTATATGTAATTTTATATTCTGAGTGAGGCATAAAACTAAAAGAAATGTTTGTCCAATTAAAATTCTGATAAGTAGCCCAAAATGTGTGTCAAACAAATGTGTAGATCTGCGCACCCCTGTTCAAGCAGACAGATCCGCCAAGACAGTGACAGCGGTCAAAAACAAATCCTTAATCAAAACTTTTTTAAATCCTCAATCAATATTGGAGATAGTTTTGCACACTGGAGGAAAGACGACACCATGGCTGAAGTATTTCTGTTAGACAGGTAATGTTCTGTTATAAAACCATATTAGTCACGCAGAGCTGATGTAGATTGTGTTGTTATGAATGGGTTATATGCACAGAAGTGTTGTTCAGCCCCTGAAATCTTCCGGCGAATGATTGATGTGACTATTTTCACTTTCATAAGGTCCTTTTACATAATTGATAATGTAGATTTCATTTAGATTAACAACAAAACATCAGTAAAGAGCGCTATTCTGCCTGGCCTACTTTACTGAGGTGAAATTGCTTTTACATTCACATTGGTTAATTTTTGAACAATGACAACCTGTGATGCACTCCCTATATTGTTTGCCATGCTACTCTGAAATATTCGCTCTGAAATAGCATGCAAGTATGGCTAAGCTGGCCAAACACTAAGCATAGTCGGTTTTGACAAAGTGCGTGAGAGAGTGAGACCAGCAATTCTTGCATGCATGAAATATATTGGACATTATGACACGTTTTGCTTGCTACACAACTGAAAACGTGCTAAATATGATAAAGTTTTTCATTCAAAATTGTAGTATTATAAAGGACTATCAAATTTTCTGGTGAATGACATGCTGTTGAGTCATCTTTATTTTCTATTCATGATATCAGTAGGCATGGCTTTGGACTGCAGGGGAGGAACTGTGTATTCAAAGCTATTATGCTAACGGTTAGCATTTCGGCAGGTCACCTACTGCACCTTTAAGTCTGTTTTCTGAAGTTATGTGAGATTTGTGCTGCAGTTCTTCACAAATGCACCTTTTCAGGCTTTCATGCATCGCATAATAACATTTCGCTGTTTTCTGCCTTTTTGTAATGTATTTATTAAGTTGGTTTTCCACATAAAGGTCAGCTGCCATCTGTTCTGTAGAACCGGTGTGGATTTCTGTCATGCATGAAAGTGAAATTGTAATTTACTATTGGCCAGATGATGAAGGGGGAAATCACTGACTTGTCTTCCACAGGAAAATCAGCTATCAGATACAGTCATGTTTATTACTGTATTGCTACGATAATGCACAACAAACTTTGTATTGCCAAAATGTCTGGTTGTTAATATGGTAATTATGAACATGTGTAAGTAGATTGAAAGGCCTCACACTACATGATTCATGAATTAATTTTCCTGATTTCTTCTTTGTTTGATGTCTGACCTGATCAAACAGATGCAGATGAGGAATAAATCACTCCGTTACTAATGCTGGAGATTTGTGGTTGTGTGTGTGTGTGTGTGTGTGTGTGTGTGTGTGTGTGTGTGTGTGTGTGTGTGTCTGTGTGTGTGTGTGTGTGTGTGTGTTTGTGAGAGAGAGAGAGAGAGAGAGAGAAGCTTCAAACGTTGTTGCTATGGCTACACACTTCCTCGTTCTTTATGAGTTTAATTACATTCATATTGTGTTTTGGGTTGAAACGCTCAAGGGAGTTTCAGGTTATTAATGTGAGTTTTAATATAAGAGTTATTAAGTGGATTTCTGGAAGTTCTGCGCTAGTTAAAAAAAAACTGCTCGTTTATATTTCAGATAATATTGATATACACATGATGTAGTAGATATGTCAATCCACACGATGGCGCCAGAAGCTTTTTTGTCATGAACCTTTATTTGACAACCTCTGCAGTGAAGAAAACTCGTTTCTCGACTATAAATTGCAATGAACAGGATTAATTGTCCTAATTATGTTGGTATAGATACCGAGACAGAACAATATGTTTGGAAACACGACTTTAATGTTGAAATTATGTTTTGTTTTGTTTTTTGAACGTGTAAGTATTGACATCCAATCAGAAACTTCTTACGTTAAAAAGCGCGAAAATTTGAGGCGGTAGATGACGTTATAGTGAGATGATGTTGTTGACATTGGCAGCCATTTTTTCTTACACTTTTTTGAAGTTCCTGTTGGTCTACCGGTGGAATTATAGTGAGTGGATTAATATTACTTTTCCTCCATCAAAATGTACTAACTTGCTCCACGTTTCAAACGTTGTTCTTTTTTAGTTGAGTTTGGATCATGTTTGCTGTCTTCAGCTCAGATTACATTACAGTGAGTTACTAACATTATACACAGTTTAGGAATGAAAACAAATGCTGCTCTTTCCCTTGGTAAGTTGATGTGATGCTGTTAACTGTCATATACATTTATATCATTTGAAAACATGCTATACTGCTTTAAAAATATATGATATTACAGGCTATCAGAATTTAATTCTTTAATATTATTGTTTTTATTAAATTTTATTGCTGAATCCAGGAATATACATAGCAATACATCAAACATAAAATACAATATCAATCACTAAGTGACATTGACAAAACGTAAAGTACATGGAACAATGGAAATAATAACACCATAAGAGAAATATAAAGCATTAAAGGTTTTTGCAATTACAGGGGTTAATTTAAGATTACTTATGCAAAGATATTAAAACAGAGCATGTTTTGACAGTTTTTAAAGCTTTCTTGTTGGTCTCCTGAAATCAACTTTAAATAATCCATAATGAAGAGATAATAAAATAAATGCAAAAATCTTAAATAAGATAAAATCAATCACGTTTGTTCTACAGTGAGCAAACTCATATCATTTTGATTAGCATTATTTCTTTTAGGTTGTGCAGTTTAATTCACAGAATTTTTTAAGTATGTTGTATAACTTTTTTGGTCACATCCATAACATCCATAAGGCATGTTTATTTTTCTCATTTAACATGCAAAACATGTTTACAGATTGATATTTTTCATGTCCGTATTGGAAAAATCCCAGAAACATACACTATGGACAATTTAGTTTATATAACTCACCTGCAGTATAGCGCATGTCTTTGGACTGTGGGGGAAACCGGAGACATTGAGCCACCACGTTGCCCCCAATTTTTAATATATATATATATATATATATATATATATATATATATATATATATATATATATATATATATATATATATATATATATATATATATTTCAAATTCTGTATCTGTTTATAATCTCAAAGCATCAATGCACAAGCATTATTTTAAAACTAGAGAAGAATTTGCTGAGAAAAAAATGTAAATTTAGGTTTGTCAGCCTTTAAGGAAAGTTTGAAGAAGTTGAGAAAGTTTGAAGGACACGCAGCTCTTATGTGGATTGAATTGTTGAGCAGAAGAGAGATTGAGCGGAGCTGAGGAGAATGTTGAAGGACAGATGGACAGACTGGAAAACAGATGTCAGGCATCATTAGATTTTTTATTACAAGTTCCAACCGCAGGGAAATAGTTTCTTTTGCTCATCTTTAGTGTAAAAAATCACATAATTCAACAAAAATGTAACCCTGTAAAGCATAATTTCTAATATTTGTGCACACATTTCTTTATCTTTCTTTCTTTCTTTCTTTCTTTCTTTCTGTTTTTTTTTTCCAAAATTCCAAAATAGGCTCATTCTGAAACTGTAGCCCTAGATACATTTCTTGAGATCATGTATTATGTAGCCAGAGGTACGTATCTTTAAAACGAATGCTACGGGGCGATATGACGCAGTTCCTTTTTGCACTTACCAGCTGACTGCTTACTTCCATATGGACGACTTTTCCTCTGTTACCAGTTTGTCCAGTGACTCAACATAAGTTGGCAGACTTGGAACACAGAGAGAAGTTGACCACGATGACAGTGTTCGATTCTGATCAAGAAAGATTTCGGAAAGCAGGTAAGACAAAAACAAGAAAAGAAAAAGCAAAATTAGAAAAATATTAAATTAAGAAAAATAACAGGGTGAGAATGTGGTAACGTGGTAAAAATCAGGCGAGGGTTTTTCTTTTTCTGGATTGCTTTTTAAAACTGTCAGTTAGGTTTAGAGAAGGGGGTGAACGGGTCAATCGGAACTTTCGAAAACACTATTGGTTGCATTTAGGGATGTTCACAGATTGATACTTTTCTGGTCACTATTGGAAACATTGCAGACACATACACTATGGCAATGGAAATATACACTATTTCGTTTATTCAATTCACCTACAGTTATAGCCCATGTCTTTGGACTGTGGGGGAAACCAGAGCCAATGAGCCACCGTGTTGACCCCAATATATATATATATATATATATATATATATATATATATATATATATATATATATATATATATATATATATATATATATATATATATGTATATATATATATATATATATATGTATGTCTGTATGTATGTATGTATATATATATATATATACATACATATATGTATATATATATATATATATATATATATATATATATATATATATATATATATATATATATATATATTAAAATTATTTTTTTTATTTATCCCTGTAAAGCATAATTTCTAATGTTTGTGCACACATTTCTTTCTTTCTTTCTTTCTTTCTTTCTTGCATTTTTAAATTGAAATGGTGCTACAGCATAGATAATCCAAAACTCCAAAAAAGGCTTATTCTGAAAATGTAGCCTTATATACATTTCTGGAGATCGCGAATTATGTAGCCAGAGACACATCTTTAAAACGAACGCTATGGGGTGGTATGACGCCATTTCTTTTCGTGCTTACTAGTTGACTCGCTTACCTCTGTATGGACTGTTTTCCCGATGTTACTAGTTTGTCCAGTAGCTCACCATGTACAATACGTCTGCGGACTTGAGACGCAGAGAGGAGCACGAAGACAGAGTTTGAATCTGGTGAAGAACAGTTCCAGGAAGCAGGTAAGATAAAAACAAGCCAGAAAATAAAATAAGCGAGTAAATAACAGGGTGAGAATGTGGTCAAAATCAGGTTTTTTTTCTGGATTGCTTTTTAAAACACTAGTGGTTGGGTTTAGGGAAGTGAGTGGGTGGGGATATCGGTTTGTTTGTTTTTTTATCCGCAAAAAAATAATGATAGACTGTTCTGAAATGTCTTTTTTTATCGTTATCACCGCTTAGTGATGTTATGTTCCTGGAAAACTGAAACTGATGGACGTCGATCACAGTGACTTTTATTTCCTGGCATTGTTCCGAAATTATTCATTTACAAATTAAGCACTGACTGTAAATGAATGTGTTTGCAGGAGGAGGAGGTTGTTAAAGGAGGGTCCGTGCTGGTATTGTTCAGTATTGTTCCTCAGACTCTCCCCTCCCCCTGAAGCAGAGGAAAACACTGCACACTGTTACAGGAACCATCAAACTGCACATTCCTACAGACAGTCCTAAAGGAATGTGCAGAATTACTAAAATATGTTGTCATTTGGAAATAGTCACAAAAAAATTTCTAGAAGAATCAGAAATGTTTCTGCTGAAATGTTTAGGCTCTTTCAGATATTATTTTTTTTACCATGTAATCATAAAAAAAAAATCATAAGCACTCAAAATGACTTTTGCTTGCTTGCTCAAAATATTTAAAATGAGCTAAATCAACACAATTCCTAGGTTTTTGGGGATAACTTAATTGCTTTATTTTCATTCATTCTTTTTCTCATTTTCCTTCGGCTTAGTCTCTATTCCTCAGGGCTCGCCACAGCGGAATGAACCACCAACTTATCCAGAATATGTTTTACACAGCGGATGCCGTTCCAGCTGCAACCCCAAAACATGTTCTCACTCTTGTTCAAAACCTTTATGAGTGTCTTTCATCAGATTAGAATTCTAAAAAAGCCTTCACAGTGCTGGAACAACACGGAAAGATGAGATCAAGATCAACTTATACCAGAGTGATGGGAAGAGAAGAGTATGGAGAAGGAAAGGAACTGCTCATGATCCTAAGCAGTGAAGCATTGTATTAGTATTGACATGGCGTGGGCTTGTATGGCTGTCAGTGGAACTGGTTCTGTTGTATTTATTGAAGATGTGACTGCTGGCAAAAGCAGCAGGATGAATTCTGAAGCGTCTCAGACAATTTTTTTCTGCTCATATTAAGCCGAATGCTTTAGAACTCATTGGACGGCGCTTCACAGTGCAGATGGAGAATGACTCAAAGCACACTGCAAAAGCAACCAAAGAGTTTTTAAAGGGAAAGAAGTTGAATGTTATGCAATGGCCAAGTCAATCACCTGATCTGAATCCGATTGAGCATGCATTTCACTTGCTGAGGACAAAACTGATGGGAAACACTCCAGAAACAAGCAGGAACTGGAGGCAGTTGCTGTAAAGGCCTGGTAGATCACCACCAGGGATGAAACCCAGTGTCTGTTGATGTCTGTGTTCCAGACTTCAGGCTGTAGTTGACTGCAAAGGATTTGCAACTAAGTATTAGAAAGTGAAAGTTTGATTTATGATTACTTTTCTGTCCAATTACTTTTGGACCCTTAACAAATAGGAGGCACATATGCAAACTGGTGCAATTCCTACAGCGTTCATCTGATTTGTTTGTAAATTCTCTCAAATGAAAGCTGACAGTCTGCAGTTAAAGCACATCTTGAAATTTTGTTTTATTTTAAATCGATTGTGTTGTTGTATAGAGCCCAGGCCCGGATTAAGAATTCAGAGGCCCCAGGGCACAGTGTCCCCTATAGTTAATAAAAAAAATAAGATTAATATATATATATATATATATATATATATATATATATATATATATATATATATATATATATATATATTTGTATATATTTATATATATATATATATTTTTTTTTAATAAAACTAATCTATAATGTATTTCCCACATTTTTTAAATAAATGAAATACAGTACATATATTAATAGTCTGCAAAGATTTAACTTATTTTAAAAGCATTTAAAGCACACTTTGAAAAAAAATTACTAATACAACTAGTGAAAATGAATAGATTTTAAATATACTTGTTCAAATACACTGAAGCAGTACTAAAAATTTATATTTAAGGGTATTTTTAATGTATAACTTCTACAAACTAAATCCGAACTAAAATAATGTATATGATTTGGTTATAACACCTCTCCAATCCAGTTTTAATCTGAGTCCTCCATAATACACACAATTATTAATGATTCCTACTTGTCCTCCTCGTAATGAAGAGTAGGCAAAATCTGATATGTAGTGGGGGAAAAAGATGAACGTGTTCATCAGACGCTGGATTTGAACCGGGTTCATGATCGATTGGGTCATAATATGTTTCCGTGCGCTTTATGAGCTACGCCACTCATGCTGCTGACTATCGAGCTCTTTAGTTATGTTGTCTCTGTCAATCAAATGGTGATGGGCGGGAATCACTTAACCAGCTTATTCCAACGAGGTGCGCTATTTGCACTTAGCCTAAATAGACACTCCAAAATAGGCATTTTTCTGCCTTTGCAGGGGCCCCATGTGCGCCTGGGCCTGTGGCCATAATGTCCATTGGTTAATCCGGCCCTGATAGAGCCAAAAATGTTAGAATTGTGTCGATGTCCAAATATTTATGGACCTAACTGTATGTGCATTTTACAAACCGAATCGTATCATATTGGTTCGAGCCACTGCCTCTTGCAAAGGCAGTGCAGAAACGAGACTGCAATGATAGCTCCGCCCTACATGACTGAAATCCCAGCCTTAAAATACTTATGGCCCCACCCTAAAGACATTCCATGTGACCTGAAGTAAAGTGGTTTTGAGAAAGAGAAGGTTATGATATGTGATTAAAGATTATGAAGGCAAATAAATTTTTACAAAATCATACAGATACATTGTTTATAACAAACATCATCATCAATAATTTTTTACAGTATTTCTTATATTATTTTATCTTCTGGAGAAAGACTTATATGTTTTATTTTGTCTAAAATAAAAGCAGTTTAAATTTTTTAAAAGCCATTTTAAGGTCAATATTATAAGCTACATATTTTTAGAGCTATATATTAAACTATTTAGAAAAAAACTAAGGGTAAAAAACCCTTACTCTTAAAAGGTTTTTCGGTAACACTATAATAACTACACACTAAGAATCATTTACTAAGCATTAGTATCTAGTGAATTCATTATTTGTTAAGCATTAACTGTACATTAATAAGTGTTAGTAAGCAGTTTATAACTGCAAATGCTCTATTCTTGACTTATAAGCACCAATATAATGTGTTTAATAATTGTATTTTCATACTTAGTTAATGATTTCTTTTTCATTACTAAATTAAGTATCGCATTATTTACAAACCAGTTGTATTTATCAGTAGTTGAGGGTTTTTTGAATCATTCAAAATGAGTTAGTAAATGATTAATAAACCATTAAAATCAATGTTTATATGTCTTATTATTCTGGCATATATTAATAGTTAATTTGTATGTTAATAAATGGTTTATTAACTCAACTTCATGCAGTTTTGTGACCTAATCTAAAGTGAGGACTATTCATGCTTTATAAATCCCTTATAAATGACTATTAAAGGCTAAGAATCGAATGAACAATAATATTTGCAATCTTTTCTAAAAAGTAAAATGACTGTAAAGTTTAAACAATGCCAAATAACAGAAGTGTCAAAATATGACATAAAACTGGATAAAACAGCAACAATATAATAATTTAAGATTATAATAAGATGCAATGTTTAAACTCTACAGTGATTTTATTTTAGATCAGGTTGCAAAGATTTATTTTTCATTTGAAGTACAGTTTCATTTGTGTATCTTTAAATGAATAGGTATGACTAATGTCATTTTTCCCGTTTAGAATTTAACTGAGCTTTTAATTGTCATTTATAAGGGATTTATAAAGCAAAAATAGTCCTCACTTTAGATTAGGTCACAAAACTAGATGAAGTTGAGTTAATAGAGCATTTATTAATATACATAGTAATCATAAATGAATAATAAGACATATAAACGTTGATTTCAGTAGTTTATTATCCTAAAAACCCTCAACTACTCTTACATACAAATGGTTTGTAAATAATGCGATACTTAATTTAGTAATGAAAAATAAATCATTAACTAAGTATAAAAGTACACTCATTAAACACATTATATAGCTGCTTATAAGTCAAGAATAGAGCATTTGTAGCTGCAGTTATAAACTGCTTACTAACGTTTATTAATGTAGAGTTAATGCTCAACAGATAATGAACTCACTATTTACTAATGCTTAATAAATGATTTATAGTGTGTAGTTATTATAAAGTGTTACCGGTTTTTCTTTAGAAAAACAATGATAGCACTTAAGAGTTCACAAGAGTTCTCAATGTGATTGTCCTCTGTTCATGTTCTCTATTAGTGAAGTGTGATATGGTATATTGCCCTGTTCTGAGGTCTCTCTTTCTCTCTCTTTGTATGTGTGTGTGTGTGTGTGTTTAGGGTGGGGGTGTTTTCGGACCCCACTTTTTCTTGTTTCCTTGGTCACACCGCCGGACACAGACACACACAGTCTTGCTATGGCGGCCTCAGAGACGAGCAGCACAGTGCCTGAGTCTCCAGAACCGGAGCCCTGCGACACAACACAAGCAGAACTGAACCAGGACGAGGAGGACGAGGAGGATGAAGCATCTGAAGCCCAGCAGCAGGAGCCTTCAGACCCGGACTCTGTGGAGGAGAGATTTAGGATCGACCGCAAGAAGCTGGAGATCATGCTGTATGGTGAGTGCACATTTCTGACTCCACCACATTTTGGGAACAAGTTGAAAGGTCCCCAAAGTTTCTCAAAGACCTTGTATTTAGCTCTTAATATATACAGTATGTTTGATTTTCTATTGTCATGTTTGTAACCATGTCTTTCAGCCAACACCCTAAGAAATAATCCGTTCAGCTTGAAGAATACATACATTTATAAATATACATTCTGTCTTTATAATCTCGATCTCCGTAGGGTGTAAATGAAATGAAAAATCAGTGGAATAATAACACAAAGTTATTACTATCCCTTTCACTTCTTTCCAAAAATGTCTAAGATTTACATGCTCTTGTATGCAATGATATTGACCGTTAAACTCATTGCATCGTATGCAGGTGTCTGGAAAGTTTTCATTATTTTAATGCAATACCACTGGAGTTATGTGGATCCGCATCAACCACTTATAGTGTAGCAGTTTCAGCCGTGTATTTATTATTTGCCATTGAGCTTTCTTGCATGTTTCCATGACACTCATCTCTTAAAGGGGCAGGTCACCCAAAACTGAAAAATGCTGTCATCGTTTACTCACCCTACACTTATTCTTACACAGTTTGGGGATTTTTGGGTTGACTGAACATATTTTGAGGTAGGGCTGCACAATATATTGTTTCAGCATCGATATTGCAATGTGTCAATCTGCAGTCATCACATTGCAGGATGACAAGTGATTTAAAATTAATTTAAACCATTTGGACACAATATTTCTTTTTCATTTTGGCACTTTAACAAAGACTACTCCTGTTTAGTTATTTTATACCATGTTATTTAACATTTGATGATTGAATTTCTGTACCTCAATATTGTTTCAGTGGAGCTCAGGAATCCAGTGATAACCATAAAGTGCTTTTATTTTAGTTCCGTTGTTTTAATCTGTGCTTTAATTTATTTTTATTTTTTATTAATTTATATATATATATATATATATATATATATATATATATATATATATATATATATATATATATATATATATATATATATATATATATATATATATATATATAGTTAAAGTCAGAATTATTAGCCCCCCTAAATTTTAGGCCCCCTGTTTATTTTTTCTCCCAATTTCTGTTTAGCAGAGAGAAGCTTTTTTTCAACACATTTCAACACGTTTCAAAACATAATAGTTTTAATAACTCATTTCTAATAACTGATTTATTTTATTTTTGTCATGATGACAGTGAATAATATTTGACTAGATATTCTTCAAGACACTTCTATACAGCTTAAAGTGACATTTACAGGCTTAACTAGGTTAATAACTAGGCAGGTTGGGGTAATTAGCTAAGTTATTGTATAACAGTGGTTTGTTCTGTAGACGATCGAAACAAATTGGCTTAAAGGGGCTAACAATTCTAAAAAAAATAAAAACTTGCTTTTATTCTAGCCAAAATAAAACAAATAAGACTTTCTCCAGAAGGAAAAATATTATAAGACATACTGTGAAAATTTCCTTGCTCTGTTAAACATCATTTGGGAAATATAAAGAAAAAAAAGGGGGGCTAATTATTCTGACTCCAACTGTATGTATAGTCTTATTTGTTTTTATACAACAGTTCGACGGCATAATTATGAATATAAAAAAGAAAATCAAACAGGGAGAGTTTAAAAATTCCATTAGTATGAGGAACTATTTTCTTCCGCCATTCATTAACATCTGAAGCTGACGTCAGAACAGCAGAAACCGTTACTACTTCACCAACTTCACTTTAGAGCTAGTATTTGAATGATTCTCTAGCGTAATGTCTAAAGTGATGACAGAACAGTTGATTTTGCTGGCATTTTAAGATTATAAAGCTGAACAGCATGAAATGCCATCAGTCTACAGAGATTTTCCAGTGTTTCTCTGTTGCAATCAGGAGATTACAATAATTAAGCCAAAGCAAAGCAAACACTAGTAGATTACTATGCTATAAATACAGCACTACAACATGCAAAAGAGAGAGAGATCAACTAAGACTGTGCCTTATCTGTTTTACAATGATTTGATCAGCTGTAGTTTGAAATACAAAAACAAAACACTGTGTTTTTCTCCGTTGAGGACTTATTATGTGGTATCTGTCGCCATCTTGTGTGGGGAATGTCAATCATCTTTGCTCTGCTCAATGACAGGCTGATGGACACCGATGCGCTAAATCTCCAAAATTATAAATATTTAAAATAGGCACTATCCTGATAAATAAACTGCATGGTTGCAATCTAAACAACTACATTCTTGACTAAAAAAGCGCCAAAAGTACATTAGGTTGTCCAACAGCTGCAATATTTGTCAAACTGTAGTGAATTTATTGATCTGCTGTCACTCTATGTGGGCGGAGTAATACACAAGGGTGAAGAGGCTGCAAGAGTGCTGTTATTGCGGAATATTGCACAGCTGTCAGCCAATCAGATTCGATAACCAAACAGAACTGTTGTATATGTAATGTTAGAAACCTATAACCACTGATATCTGTAGTAGGACAAACTAATACTATGGAAGTCGGTGGTTGCAGGGGGTTCCAACATTCTTCAAAATATCTTCTTTTGTATTTAACAAACCAAAAAAAAAAAAAAAACTCAAAGTGGTTTAAAACAATTGAATGGTGAGTAAATGATGACAGACTTAATTTAAAGTTTTGGGTGAACTATCCCTTTAAGCTTTCCTGTGCATTTATCCCAGAAGCTTGATTAATCAGCGTGTCGTTCCGCACATCGGTATGAAAGGCGTTCAAAAACCCAGCTGTCAGGATTTCCAGCAAATGTCCTTCTGAAAGCTGCGAGATGTGACGAGAGTTAGATGGATGAGGGCGTTTGTGTGCCGCCTCTGCTGTGATGAACAGGTTTAATGGTGTGTTATCATGAGCTGTCCAGGACGATTCTGGAGTCGAGCGCTCTGCGATTCATCAACGCCGAGCTGGAGTTAACATTCAGATCCCTCAGAGAGAAGAGCGACTGACAGATCGAGTGTGTCAGAGAGAAGCCAGTGTGTTTGTGTTGATCATGCGCTCACACCAATCACTGTTTCTCTTGTAGAGTCCCAATGGAGAAGTTTACATTGTTTAGCTTAGATGTTTCACCTAAAATTGGAAATTAAAATATTGTTTCTTGAATTTGCACAGATCTTATGATGATTGGAGTATTCTCTGACATTTTCGGAGTGGTTTCTAGGGTGTTTTGCATGGTTACTAGGGTATTGTATATAGTAGCGAGTAGTTGCAATGTTCTGTTGGCTGCTTGCATGATTTTCGTTCGTTCATTCGTTCATTTTTCTTCGGCTTAGTCCCTGTATTTATTAGCAGTCGCCACAGCGGAATGAACCACCTACTTATCTAGCCAACCCGGGCTCATTGTGGAAACGTAGCCCCGCGGACGTCCCGGGAGGTATGTATTCGAGCGTTTTTTGTTTTCGCGGATCCGCGAGAGGCCGCTGTGCGACGTTCTCGCGCGAAAAGCCGCCGGATTGAAAAAAAAACAAAAAAAAACAAAAGCCCTCGTCTTCAATTTCGACCGCGTTTTCGGATCCCGCCGCGTTCTCGCCCTTATTTTTCGGATTCCATTTTTCGTCTTACCAGATTTCCGGAACCTGCTGTTCCCCGGATTCGATCCCGGTCGTCGTCCACCGCGGCCAGCTCCGGCTCCTCCTCTGGGGCCTCCGCTCCGCCGACGCAACGTTGAGAGCTAAGCGGACAAACTGATTGCATCGGGAAAGCCCTCCACTCGGTGGCGAGCCGTCGGCCGGCGAGCGCGAATAGGAGGGGCGAAGCGGCGCCACACCGCCCCGCAGCGTTCGCTCGACAAAAAACAAACGCGGCCTTTACGTACCTCCAGCCACGTAAATCGTGGTCTCCAGAAACGTCCGCGGGGCTACGTTTCCAGAATGAGCTTGGGTTGTATCTAGCATATGTTTTACACAGCGGATGCCCTTCCAGCTGCAACCTTGTACTGGGAAAGCATGATTTTCACAGTTTAATAAATATACAGATAACTTTAAGCTTTCAGTTAGAGTTTCTCTATCTGAAAAATGCAGACCTTATTAGCGATGTAATGCTTAATGTCATGAATTGTGGCTATTTTTTATTTTAACTGAATAAAAAGTATTTCTATTTTTTTTTATCAAGTCTTGCTGTGGATTCCTCTGGGGTTTTGCCTGAAAATATAGATAAAAAAATATAGCCTAAAATGGCTTTTCTCAAAATCTATGACGTTATTTGCTTCATTTCTTGGGTTTTGCTGTGAAACTTCACAAAAATCTCAAGTATAATTGTACTCACAAAGTCCTGGAGGAATTGACTAATGTCTGCAATTTTTAAGTGAAGTTTAATTGTAAACTAATTTCGAGAGGAGCACGTGCTCATTCATGATTGACCCAGCTGGCCCACATTAGCTAATCATGATCTTCCAATCAAAGGATTCCAAGTCACTATGGCTGTTTCTCAATATGCGTTCTTCAGCAGTCTTGCGTCCTCGTGTTCTCGTGCAACGTCATCATCAGCTGCCTAAGTTCAGTTCCAATACTCAAGACCGCAAGTACGGAGGACGCGTGAAACTTCCCGGATGTGATCTTGATATCGAGGACGCAACAATGCAGACTTGAGCACTGAACTCGCTCTGGAAGTCCCAGAAGTCATTGCGACTGGAGGTGGGAAGCGCAGCATTTTATTTAGATTTATTATTAAAGTTCAGAGATATCACTTATTTACCTCAGGAGTTTCCCTAAATGAAACGGTGAAAGTAAACATTAACATGGATATCTTAATAAAGGAATAAACACATTAAGGGTGTTTGTTTGCTGAAATTCATATTAAAATTTGTTTTATTTATATTGTGCAGAGTATATTTATAATGTTTTTATGCAAAGTATATATTTTGAAGAGGGGGGAAACAATAAATCGTTGTATGAATGCTGTAATCTTTAAATAATTGACCATTTAAAACGCGTGAAGGTCACATGACCATCAGGAAGAACGCAGCATCTCAATTCTTAAAGGACGCATTCTCTGCCCTTGCGGTCTCCTGAGTTCGTTCTTCCGAGGACACCTGGCAAGACCGGTCTCCACAAGGACACAAGTCTGTTCTTTGCGTTCTTGGAATTGAGAAACAGCAAGTATATATCCTCATTTCCTTTCTACAACTATCTTCGTCTGGTAGAAACCCCTTTCCTCCCCTTCTTCCACCTTTATCCAGACTGGGCGGCACGGTGGCCCAGTGACTAGCACTGTTGCCTCACAGCAAGAATACTAATGGCGTCGGGTCCTCGCTGGGCCATCTGGTATTTCTGTGCAGAGTTTGCATGTTCTCCTCATGTCCGCGTGGGTTTCCCCCGGGTTCCCCAGTTTCCTCCCACAGTCCAAATGTGCTCTATGTTATAGATAAAATAAGCCTAAATCTTTTTTCTAATGTCTTACTCTCCGGAAGTTCAGAGCTCAATTTCCCCTCGCCCTGTGAAGGGGGGGGGGGGGGGGGGGACTCTTGAACTCTTGAAACTGATATTTAAATGCAAATTCTGCCTAACTGTGCTATAGGATAGAATAGAATAGACTTTTATTGTAAATGTCAACACCTGTTAAGCGTAAGGCACAGTTTAACTTATCTGACACTGTTCAAACACGCAAGATGCTTTAAAGAATATTATTTCAAGAGTTCACACTTAGATATTGCCTGATATTAGTTGGAGGTTTGGCATGCTGTCCCGGGAGAGAACCCTGAGCTCGAAGATAATTCAGCCCAGGGCTCTCGCCTGGTCAATGAGCATGTAAGAGAGCATGTCAGGTAGTTCTCGAGAGCTCCCCCTGGTAAAGGGGGGTGGAAGGAGGATTCTTCAAAAAAATAGAGGACACCCATGCAAACACAGGGAGAACATGCAAACTCCACACAGAAATGCCTACTGACTCAGCCGGGGCTCGAATCAGCGACCTTCTTTCTGTGAGGCGACAGTGCTACCCACTGCGCCACCCTATCGCCCTCTACTACAACTACTAGTACTGATATTAATAATGAACAAACTACAATTACGAGGCGACAGTGCACTGGTGCGCGAAAGTCACTGGTTCGAGTCCCGGCTGGTTCAGTTGGCATTTCTGAGCGGAGTGTGTATGTTCTACTGGTGTTGGCGTGGGTTTCCTCTGGGTGCTCCGGTTTTCCCCACAGTCCAAACACATGCGGTACAGATGAACTGAATAAGCCAAATTGGCCGTAGTGTATGTGAGTGTGTGCAAGAGTGTGTGGGTGTTTCCCAGTGTTGGGTTGCTGCCGGAAGAGCTTCCGCTGTGTAAAACATATGCTGGATAAGTTGGCAGTTCATTCAGTTGTGGCGAACCCAGATAGTTAAAGGGACTGAGCCAAAAAGAAAATGAATGAATAAATGTCGAAATGATAGTGTATTGGTTAGTTTATTTAAATTTTTTACTATATTACTATATTATTTTACTACAGTTGTTGTGTTACTATAACTATATTACCACAACAAATTCATTCAAATACTTTACTGTAGAATAGTTCCAAACACTGCAGTGTTTACCATCAATCTCTAGTGTTTTCTCATGCAGGCCAACACACACATGATCTAAGGACTGAAACACTGCACTTAAACACTCAGGATTCTTTCTAGAGTGTGTTTTGTCTCGTCTGTGTGTGTGTGTGTGCTCTAGTGTCTGCTCATTGTGTCTGCTCTACCGTGGTGTGTGTGTTTGTTTGCTTCTTTCACAGGAGCTGAATTAGTTTTGCGTCAGCGTCGTTTACCCGAACATAACTTTCCTGCTTCATGCCGTTTCTCAGAAGTGACTTTGGGCTCTTTTTATTTCGCGCACACACACACACGTACACACAAACACACACACACGCACACACACACACTCATTCCTGGTTGCAGCGCAGTGTAACCCGTGGTGATGAGGAGCAGTAAAGAAAGGAGGGATGTTCACTCAAACCCTGTAAATGTCACTCTGGGCCAAATGTGTTTGACTTTACCACCCCCTCACACACACACACACACACACTGCTGTTACATGTTTGAACACTGGTGAAATCTTTAGATGTTGTTTGTGTGGTGGATTTTCCTTAGAGAACTCTCAGACAGACACAAACTTTTCAATAATCCAAAAACACACAGTGTAGCATCTATCTATTCATCTGTGCTTCAATCTGTCTGGGAAAGTTGTACACACACACATGCGCATGCACGCACGCGCACACACACACAAACACACACACACACACATACACACACACACACACACACACACACACACACACACACACACACACACACGTTAGGTTAGGTTACTTTATTTATACCCAAAGGTATATTGGATTTGCAGTCAAGAGTCCTCATTTCTTAACAATGGACATAAAACATAAACATACAAAAACTCTATGTGTATGTTTATATGTTTATATATATATATATATATATATATATATATATATATATATATATATATATATATATATATATATATATATATATATATATATATATATATATATATATACAGTTGAAGTCAGAATTATAAACCCCCCTTAGAATATTTTATTCTTTTTCAAATATTTCACAAACGATGTTTAACAGAGCAGGGCAATTTTCACAGTATGTCTGATAATATTTTTTCTTCTGGAGAAAGTCTTATTTGTTTTATTTTGGCTAAAATAAATTTTTTTTTAATTTTTCTAAACACTATTTTAAGGACAGAATTATTAGCCCTTTTAAGCTATATTTTTTCAACAGAACAAACCATTGTTATACAATGATTTGCCTAATTACCTTAACCTGCCTAGTTAACCTAATTAACCTAGTTAAACCTTTAAATGTCACTTTAAGCTGTATAGGAGTGTCTTGAAGAATATCTAGTAAAATATTATTATCTGTCATCATGGCAAAGATAAAATAAATCAGTTATTAGAGATGAGTTATTAATACAATTATAATTAGAAATGTGTTGAAAAAAATCTGCTCTCCGTTAAATAGAAACTGTTGAAGAGAATAAACAGTGGGGCTAAATATATATATATATATATATATATATATATATATATATATATATATATATATATATATATATATATATATATATATATATATTGTATAATATATGAAATTGTATTGTACAATATTGTGTTTAAATGTGTGTCTGTCTTTAGCTCCCACAGAAGCTTCTGGACTGTCAGGCGAGGAGTTCTTTGAGAAGGTAAAAAGTTCACTTTACACATCTAACATAAATTTTTAACAATGCCTGATATTTACATTATATTTACATTTTATGTAAACATGTTGAGGTCAGAATTATTAGCCCCGCTTGGAATTTTCAGCTAGAATAAAAGCAGTTATTATATTTAAAAAAAAAAAATTTAAGGACAAAATAAATTATTGGCCCCTTTAAGCTAAATTTTGTAAGACTGTCTACAGAACAAACCATCGGTATGCAATAACTTGCCTAATTACCCTAACCTGCCTAGTTAATCTAATTAACCTAGTTAAGCCTTTAAATGTCACTTTAAGCTGTTTAGAAGTGTCTTGAAGAATATCTAGTCAAATATTATTTACTGTCATCATGGCAAAGAGAAAATAAATCAATTATTAGAGATGAGTTATTAAAACTATTATGAATAGAAATGTGCTGAAAAAAGTTTCTCTCTGTTTAACATAAAATGGAGAAAAAATAAACATGGGGGCAAATAATTCTGACTTCAACTATATATATATATATATATATATATATATATATATATATATATATATATATATATATATATATATATATATATATATATATATATACATTTTCATATATGTGTGTCCCTATGAGAAAAAACAACTTCATCATCCAGAATAAAGTATTTTAAAAATGTAAAACTGCAGTTTTTTATGAGGGTTGTGTTTGGGAAAGAGGACAGAATATACAGTATGTAGTGTTTGTAAGTTACTTTAAAAAAGTAATAGATTACAAATTCCTGACTACTACTGGAAAATTGTAATCTAATTACCTTACTAATGTAGTCAGTTCTTGTCATGTGACTCATGGTTTTCAAGTGGAAGCACCTGGAAAATGTGAGCGCATGCAATATGCACTTTTGTGCACTGTTGTCCTCCTTGGTACTCTAAGTATTGTCATAGAATGGTTCTAAAGTTCTTTAGAGACTGGACATAGACTGCATTTCACAGCAATATTTTAGTTTTTATGCTTAATGAAATCAAAGTATTGTCTGTATTTCCACCTGAAGAAGCAATCACTCTCGCCAGCAGCCATTTCAGCTCGCGTTCTCCAGTAATGTCATTACAATTAAATCCATAAAAATAAACCATACCATAAACCATGAAAGCCCAATGTGTATGTTTGTGGGTCTGTTTAGATCCTCTGTAGTATGAAGTTAAGACATTGATGTAGCGCAGTTCCTGCTTTTTTGTTAAGGAGAAAAGAGTGATTTTGTCCCAAACACACAGACAGATTTGGCGTTATGAAGGCGAAATGAGCAGCTTTGAGATGCTAATGAGTCATTGTGTTTGATGAATGGAGGATCTGAAGAAGCAAATTGAGTGTCATTTGAGCGCCGAGTTTCTCTTCCTCTCACACTCATTGTTTCAGGTGATGCGAGAAACAAACACGCAGGTGAAATGGCCGTCCAAGCTGAAGATCGGCGCAAAATCAAAGAAAGGTGAGGAAAGTCATGCTTCCGCCACTGTCATGATGCTTCACACGCAAGTTTTACAGAGATGTCTTTTTAACACACAAATAATATTATTGAAAAACCATATGCTTTGTTGTTGTAGTTGTTGTGTAGTGTCCTGGGGTCCGTTCTTCGTGCGTGGATTACTTAGCTGGATTTGGTTATTGACGATTTGACATGATCCAGGATCATTCCGTTCTTCAAAACTGAGCTGAGAGTTGCTGTCATAGCAAAAGTTCTGGTAGCTCATACCTGCTAGAGAGCAGGCTTATTTCATTTAAACAGGATTAGATCGGGTCAGTTCAAGCAAAGATAATACTGAAAGTATGTACTAAATGCTGATATTTTCTTACAGTGGCAATAGTCAGGCAGGCAATGGTCAAAACAGGGACAAACAGAAGCATGCAGAAAACCCAAAAGCATAGTCAAAGTACAGGCGAACGGCAAGAAAACAGAAAAATATAAGCTAGGCAAGGGTCAAAAGCACAGCAAGACTAAACAAGGAGAACACTTTGAATTCTAGCTTACAAGACTCAGCAAATTGTGTGTCTGTGAGTGGGGTGTATAGCCCTGGTTATCAGTCCATCATGAGCCTCCAGCTTGTGTAATCAGGTGCAATCAGGAACTGATGTGTGTGTGCAAAAAGTTCTGGGAGTTGTAGTTCATTAAAGTGGCATATTATAGTTCTATATATTATAGCCCTTGCACCTGAGAGGGGAAAAATGCAGATTTTGGAGTGTTTATTTAGGCTAAGTGCAAATAGAGCACCTCGTTGAAAAAAAAAAAGCTCTGTTTGCACGATTTGATTAATATCCTCG
This sequence comes from Danio rerio, assembly GCF_052040795.2. NCBI lineage: Eukaryota > Metazoa > Chordata > Actinopteri > Cypriniformes > Danionidae > Danio > Danio rerio. The sequence goes on along the minus strand of NC_141034.1, from coordinate 3,549,416 downwards.
TTCCGAATACTTTATAAATAATATTTATTTTAAAATAATAAAATTATAATAAATTCAGTTGTTTATTGTTTTTAGAAAATATCTAAAAAAAATTCAGATAGGCATTTGTAAAATTAACGTTCAAAATGGCTTAAAACGGTTTAATTAATTATTATTATACTATATATATTGCTAAATCGTTATAGCTTTTGTTTGTTTTCGATTGGTTTATTTAATGTTTTTATTATATCCAAAATTTGTACATCTTTAAATGATTTCAATATCGCTATTTTATCTAGATTTATGAAATTGTGTTGAGCCTTCGAAAGGGGAAACGTAATTTGTAACGTTTTATGTTTTTCTGTTGTGTTCATATGTGAATACAAATATGTATACCTTATCTCCAAAATAAATAAAGAAACCCAGCCGCTCGAGGCATCGAGGGAGCTGAATCGAGAATATTGTTATTACTGAAGTTATTATTTTTATCAAATCATTTGTTTAGTAACTTGTGAAGCATGTGGCGTTACAGAAATAATCTGTGTTTCTTTCCAGATCCTCATGTTAAAGTGGAGGGAAAAAGAGCAAACGTTCTGGAGGCCAAACGCAAGATTCTGGAGCTTTTAGAGACTAAGGTAAGAATTTACCCTGCAACATCTGCTTGTTTGATCAGTATTGTGGAGATCTCTCATAGACTACAATTACATGGACATCACTAATCTTATTATTTGCCTTAATCTAAATAAGACAATAATGTGATTTAGTTGTTTACATGAGTGTCTTTGTGAATGTTTCCTTTCATGTTACTGTTTTACATGTTGTCACACTGTTCGATTAACGTCAATGCGTCAGCATTCAATGCTAGTTTCCTTCAACTTTTCATGCAACAACAGTTGGTGTTCATCACGGTATTATATGTGACTTTAGCCATTTAGGGCTCTAGTTTGACGGTCCATGCGCAGAGCGCAAAACACAGGGCGTAAACGCTTTCAGGGCGTGTCAGGACGCGTTTTTGCTAATTTAAGGACGGGAAATCTGCTTCAAGTTCAAGTTCAAGATACATACATAGTTATACAAAGTATGACCAGTAGTGAAATGTAGGAATGTAGAAATGCCATGGCGCATGGTCTAAAAGGGTTGAGTTTATTTTCTTAATGAGTTATAGGTGTGTTTTGAGAATAAACCAAATAGAGTCTCATCTCCCATTCCCTTTAAGAGTCAGCTGCGTCGCGCCAAGAGCGCATTCACTATTTACAGGACGCAAAGTAAGTCTAAGTAAAAAGAAATTAGCATTTCACAAGCAAACAGTTAACAGTTTATTTAACAGAAAACAGTTAAACAGAGCATCTACTGCGTGAGAATGAGAGATAATGGAACTACTTTCACTGTCGCTTTTGGATAGGGAAACCTTTACGCACAGACATCAGTTAGTCTATAAATAAATACTTTTGTTTGTTAAGTGCAAATATTCGTTTCAAAACTATTTCTAAATTCAGTTCTAATTTCCAGCAAACGAATAAATGAACAATAATAACAAAATGTGCTCAAAAACCTGAGTTATATCCTAAAACACATGCTGTGCCTCATATGGTCTAAAACCTGACAGGTGGACAAATCTAAGCTTATTTTTAATAAAACAAATATAAATATGGATATAATAAATAATACTGCTAATAATAATAATATTATTCAAAATCAAATTGTTATGAATGAACTGAAAAAGCCTCCCGAGATGAAGAAGACATAAAAGCAGTGATTTTTCATATTTATGTAGGCTAGAAAATAATTTGTTTGTAATATTTTAATCCTTTATATTTATATCCTATATCTATTCTTATTATATCCTATATATATCCTTAATATTTAAATTTTTTCACATGTAAAGATATTTGCCTATTGCTCTCTTGTGTGTATTAAGCAGTGTGTAAGCGAGGCACAACTCTGCGCCGGAGTTTAGACCGGGTTAGTTTTGGTTTAATGAAAAATCTATTATAGTTTCTCAAAATAGCAACGGGCCAGCGGTCCGCCTCAGAACGCCTTCCTTTTTAGACCAGAACACCTATGGGCGCACATATGAGCGCTAATGCATTTGCTATTTAAACAGCGTAGCGAAACGCCTCAAAACGACTCTTGCGCCAAGCTTAAACTACCAAAAGACTACTGCGTCACGCCTTGCACCACACTGCGCCGGGTGTATGATAGGGCCCATTCTCCTTTGTTTGTTGTCAAACGTTTGACAACTGCCGTCTTGTGTCCTGTCGTAAAATGTAGTGAAACGTCTTACACGATGGTAATAGTTTGATTGCGGTGTTAACCTGTTTGTACTGCACTTCAGTAATGCCACTAAAATAGAAATACTTCACATGTCTTAATCCAATTTCTATGTAGTTCGATTATGACTTTAGTCAGATTAAGGTAATCAAAAATCGCTGTTTACATGGTAGACTCCTAATCAGAGTATTGTCTTAATCCTATTAAAATCTGATCATTGGTGTTAAAAGGTAAATAAAGTGACGCTGAAGATGGATGTCACACACACGGAGCACTCGCATGTCATTGGAAAAGGAGGAGGAAACATTAAGAAGGTCATGGAGGAAACTTCCTGTCACATTCACTTCCCAGACTCCAACCGGAGCAACAGTTCAGGAGAGAAGAGCAACCAGGTGATGGAGATGAAAAACACACTGTTCATTTTTACGCACTGCTGTTACTTCTACAAGATTTTTAGGTAAAAATGTGAGTAAATGTGTGTATGTACCTGCAGGTGTCAATCGCTGGACCGGTTGAAGGGGTGGAGTCTGCACGGAAACAGATCCGGGTCAGTGATGACATCATTATAATGAGGACCAGCAGAGTGCTTGTAACAATTAGAAATAGGATCAATATTATTTTTGACTGTATCCAGTTCTGTTATACTCTGATTAAATGTGTTCTCACTAGGGTTGGGCATCTAAGCTATAATGCCGATCCGATACGCATCTCGATTCAAAGAATACGATTCGATATATTAACGATACATTTGTGACATATTGCGATGCAATACTATATGATTCACACCCATATCACGATAAAATGCGATAATTCAGCACTATCTATGGCGCACCACTAGCTTCATCCGCACACCTGATACACTGAGTTGTAGTGTAAGTGTACACATCCGCAAGTCCGTTGCTAATGCATACTTTATGTAGGTCGATAAAATTATGCGCCAAAAACAGGTTGACAACACTTGTTAATAAATAAAAAATACATTCTATATTAAAAATATAAGTTGTATCTTGGAAAAACCGATGCATCTCGCAAAAACCGATGCATCTTGATTTGCTTCCAAAATTTCATTCATCCTCTGCTGCTCTACCGATGCACTCGCATCATGCACGCGCACGACCGCGTATCGATACATATCGGTTAATCTTCCCATCCCTAGTTCTCACAGGTTTGTGTTGTCATTTGTGTTTGTGACTCGCAGGACCTGCAGCCCCTGGTGCTGACCTTTGACCTCCCGGTGACACTGGCGGGGGGTGTGGTTGCAGATACGAGCTCTCCGGTGATCCAGCATGTGGCGCAGGCGTTTGGAGTCACCGTGAGCTTCAGGACACAGCCCAAACTCTACTGCAGCACCTGCAGTGTCAGAGGAGTCACAGCCAACACTGCTGCACTCAAGGTGATGCAGCACACACACATGCACAGACACACACACACACACACACAAACCAAAACCTCAATTACATTGCGGTCTGATGATCTACAAATTGATCAAATTATGTTTTATTTGACGGTGTTGTTAAAAATAAGTTAATCAATAATCTTATGCATTTTTCACAAAATAAAAATTATGCACACATAATAACTCAATAAAATATTGCCTGGATATTATATAGATATTTACAGTGGGTCCAGAAAGTATTCATAGCGCTTCATTTTTTCCACATTTTTTATGTTAGAGCCCAAAATGGATTATTCCAAAATTATTGGAATTTATTGTTAAATTGTTATTATTCCACAATGGATTAAATTAATTTATTTCTTCAACATTCTACACACAATACCCCATACTGACAATGTGAAAAAAGAGTTTTTGTAATTGTTGCAAATTTATAAAAAAAAAAAAAACAAAAAACTGAAAAATCACATGTACATCAGTATTCGCAGCCTTTCCTCAATACTTTGTTGATGCACCTTTGGCAGCGATAACAGCCTCAAGTCTTTTTGAATATGATGCCACAATCTTGGCACACCTGTCTTTGGGAATTTTGGCCCATTCCTCCTTGCAGTACCTCTCATGCTCTATCAGGTTGGATGTGAAGCAACGGTGTACAGCTATTTTCAGATCTCTCCAGAGATGTTCAATAGGATTTAGGTCTGGGCTCTGGCTGGGCCACTTAAAGACATCACCGAGTTGTTGTGAAGCCACTCCATTGATATTTTGGCAGTGTGCTTTGGGTCATTGTCCTGCTGGAAGATTAACAATCGCCCCAGTCTGAGGTCAAGAGCACTCTGAAGCAGGTCTTCATTCAGGATGTCTCTGCACATTGCTGCATTCATCTTTCCCTCTATCCTGACATGTCTTCCAGTTCCTGCTGCTGAAAAACATCCCCACAGCATGATGCCAACACCACCATGCTTCACTGTAGAGATGCTGTTAGCATGATGATCACCGATGCCTGGTTTTCTCCAAACGTAACAGTTGACATTCACTCCAAAGAGTTCAATTTGAGTCTCAACAGACCAGAGGATTTAGTTTCTGATGGTCTGAGAGTCCTTCAGATGCCTTTTGGCAATCTCCAGGCTGGAGTGGCTTCCGTCTGGCCACTCTACCATACAGGCCTGATTGGTGGATTGCTGCACAGATGGTTGTGCTTCTGTAAGTTTCTCCTCCCTCCACAGAAGAACGCTGGAGCTCAGACAGAGTGACCATCAGGTTATTGATCACCTCCCTGACTAAGGCCCTTCTCCCCCGATCACTCAGCTTAGATGGCCGGCCAGCTCTAGGAAGAGTCCTGGTGGTTAAACATCTTCCACTTAAGGATGATGGAGGCCGCTGTGCACATTGGAACTTTCAGTGCAGCAGAATTTTTTCTGTAACCTTCCCCAGCCTTGTGCCTCGAGACAATCCTTTCTCGGAGGTCTACAGACAATTCCTTTGTCTTCATGCTTGGTTTGTGCTTTGACATGCACTGGGAGCTTATATAGACAGGTGTATGCCTTTTCAAATCATGTCCAATCAGCTGAATTGAGCACAGGTGATCTCTAATGAAGCTCAAGAATGATCAGTGGAAACAGAATGTAGCTGAGCTCAATCTAGAGCTTCACTGCAAAGGCTGTGAATACCGATGTACATGTGAGCTTTCAGCTTTTTTTTTTGTAATAAATTTGCAACAATTTCAAAAACTTGTTTGTCACATTGTCATTATTGTGTGTAGAATGTTGAGGAAATAAACAGAATTGAATCCATTTTGGAATAAGGCTGTAACGTGGAAAAAAATGAAGCGCTATCAATACTTTCCGGATGCACTGTATATCCTAAAAGACAATACAAGGCATATTCACCCACATAGTCACATACTGAATTCATAAATGGTAGTCAAAAACAAAAAAGCTAAAAATTTACATAATATTTTGTAAGACAGTTTTAGCATGGCTAAAAAACTCAGCGGCCCAAATGATTAGGTATTTTAAATCAAATAGTGTGTTTGCAGTGTTAACAGTGTTGTGTTATGGTTTTATGTTGTGCAGAAGGCCATCTGTGTGCTGATGGAGCTGCTGCTGGGGTCAGGAGTGAACGGGGTGATGGTGAGCACACAGCTGGATGTTACTTCTCAACAACACTTGTTCCTGTTGGGGCAAAACGGAGCAAATTTCCTGACAGTGATGCACCAGACACACACACAGATCATCCTGCCTGACCTCAGCTCTCCGCAACACACACCCTCACTGCTGATCCAGGGCACGGCTGACGGAGTGTGTCTCGCGCGACAGCAGCTCATGGTAAAAACACCTGTCTTTAAATCATTCATTCATTCTCCTTCGGTTTAGTCCCTTTATTCATCAGGGGTCGATACAGCGGAATGAACCGCCAACTTATCCCTCATATGTTTTACACAGCGGATGCGCTTCCAGCTGCAACCCAGTACTGGGAAACACGCATACACACTCATTCGTACACTACAGCCTATTTAGTTCATCCAATTCACCTATAGCGCTTGTGTTTTGGACTTGTGGGGGAAACTGGAGCACACAGAGGAAACCCACGCCAACATGGTGGAGAACATGCAAACTCCGCACAGAAATGCCATCTGACCCAGCCGGGACTTGAACCAGCTACCTTCTTGTTGTGAGGCGACAGTGCTAACCACTGTGCCACTGTGTCACCCCATTACCCGTGTCTTTGAATTTTAAAATTCACGTTTTGAAATATTTATTGCATTTTTTATTTGATTTTAATTTTTGTAATGGTTTAGACTTGTTGGGTTTTTGGTATTGAAACAAAATGATCAAAAGTCACAATAATTATTACAATTAATTAAAGTAAAATATTTATAATAATTGAGCAAAATGATTAAATGACAATAATTAATACAATTAATTAAAGTAAAACTAAAACATTTGTTTATTAATTGATTCATTTTCTTTTCGGCTTAGTCCCTTTATTAATTCGGGGTTGCCACAGTGGAATGAACTGCCAACTTATCCAGCACATGTTTTATACAGCGGATGCCGTTCCAGCTGCAACCCATCTCTGGGAAACATCTATACACACTCATTCACACACATATACTACGGACAATTTAGCTTACCCAATTCACCTGAACCACGTGTCTTTGTACTGTGAGGGAAACTGGAGCACCCGGAGGAAACACAAATATGAATGAAGATATGGGTAAAACCTCACTTGTAGTAAGTCAGTGAGGCCTCTCTGAATGTACTACACCCTTTAAAATCATAAAATTACAGTAGGGTGATTTACTGTAAACATTTCTTTAAAAAATGTTGTGTACTGTACAATTATGAATGAAATATGTGTAAAACCTCACCTGTAGTAAGTCAGAGAGGCCTCTCTGAATGCATTACACCTTTTAAAATCATAAAATTGCAGTAGGGTGATTTACTGTGAATATTTATTTGAAATATTTGTGTACTGTACAAACATGAATGAAAATATTGACAAATAATCTCCTGTAGCAACTTGTTCTGGTCTCTGTATAGTTATTACAACCTTCAAAAAACGTAAATTTTTTAATGAAGTACAGTAGTGTTTTTTTTATCAATTTGACCACTGTATGTACAGTAAGGGTGGTTTTGACAAAATATCCCCTGTAGCAAGTTGGTCTGGTCTCCGTAAAGTTACTACAACCTTCAAAATATGAATAAAAGTCTTTAATGAAGTACAGTAGTGTTTTTATTTATCTATTTGACTACTGTATGTACAGTAAGGGTGGTTTTGACAAAATATCCCCTGTAGCAAGTTGGTCTGGTCTCCGTAAAGTTACTACAACCTTCAAAATATGAATAAAAGTCTTTAATGAAGTACAGTAGTGTTTTTATTTATCTATTTGACTACTGTATGTACAGTAAGGCCGGTTTTGACAAAATATCACATGTAACAAGTTGGTCTGGTCTCCTTAAAGTTACTACAACCTTCAAAATATGAATAAAAATCTTTAGTGAAGTACAGTAGTGTTTTTAAATATCTAGTTTCTACTGTATGTACAGTAAGGGTGGTTTTGACAAAATGTCACCTGTAGTAAGTTGGTCTGGTCTCCGTAAAGTTACTAAAATCTTCAAAATATGAATAAAAATCTTTAATGAAGTACAGTAGTGTTTTTATTTATCTTTATTTATCTATTTATCTATCTATTTAATACTGTATGTACAGTAAAGGGGGTTTGGACAAAATATCACACTTAGTAAGTTGGTCTGGTCTCTGTGAAGTTATTACCTTTAAAATATGAATAAAAGTCTTTGGTGAAGTACAGTAGTGTTTTTATTTATCTACTTGACTACTGTAAGAGTGTCAAAACCTTTAAAATCATAAAATTACAGTACGTTGATTTACTGTAAACATTATTTATCAATATTTATGTACGGTAAAAATATGAATGAAAATCTAGGTAAAATCATACCTGTGGTCAGTGAAGTCTTTGGGAATGTATTACACCCTTTAAAAACCTAAAATTAGGGTGATTTACTGTAAATATTACTTCAAAATATTTGTGTACTGTACAAATATGAATGATAATATGGGTAAAACCTCACTTGTAGTACGTCAGTGAGGCCTCTCTGAATGTACTGCACCTTTTAAAATCATAAAATAACAGTAGGGTGATTTACTGTTAGCATTTCATTAAAATATTTGTTTACTGTTTGTTCTCCCCGTGTTGGCGTGGGTTTCCTCCATGTGCTCTGGTTTCCCTACAGTCTAAATACATGCGCTATAAGTGAATTGAGTAAGCTAAATTGTCTGTAGTGTATGTGTGTGGAAGAGTGTAAATGGGTGTTTCCCAGTGATGGGTTGCAGCTGAAAGGTCATCCGCTGCGTAAAACATGTGCTGGATAAGTCAGTGGTTCATTCCGCTGTGGCGACCCCAGATTAATAAAGGGACTAAGCCGAAAAGAAAATGAATGGAGAAATTTCAGTAATATTTGATATTGAGGATATTCAAATAAACAGAGCCAGTTTGTAGTCATAATTAAATGTTTATTTCTCCCGAATTTCCTATTTCACATTCAGAAATTTTATTCATTTCAATTCAAATGCATTTTGTCCAATAATAAGCCAAACAAAATCATATTACCACATCACTTCTTACTGAAATGCTTACAATTCACATTCAGTCATTGTACACATACATGTCATACGCTGCATTTGGAAGTTTCAGATCATTATTTGATATGCAAACTGATGCATAAACACACCGTTCGCAACATATGGGCTGCTCAGTATTTGTAGTATGCATGAAATAATCATCAAACAACATCTGAGAGAAAGCATAATGACTCAGATGCTAATGAATGTGGATTGTGATGATATCCGTAAGCTGGTCTCGTCTCTCTGATTGTCTGTCTGTGGTACAGGACTGTCTGCCCGTCTGCCTGATGTTTGATTTGAAGGACGAGGGAGAGTCGGACCCTCGCAGATTTACCCAGATGATGCAGAACCTGGGCGTTTTCATCAGCGTCAAACCCAAGGTCAAGCAGACAGCAAAGGTACTGCACGCACCTCTCACACACACTTGCAAACTCACATGCTGCATCTCAATTCTCGTACTGTCCATCCTCAATTCATTCATTCATTCACTGACTTTCGGCTTAGTCTATTAATCACCAACTGAATGAACTGCTAACTATTCCAGCACATGTTTTAAGCAGCGGATGCCCTTCCAGCCACAACCCATCACTGGGAAACACCCATACACTCTCATTCACACACAGACACTATGGACAATTTAGCTTATTCAGCTATCGTCTAGCACATGTGTTTGGAGTTTAACAAAAAAAAAATAAATAAAGTGTTACATTAAATTTGAATTGACAGACCCCATCTAAACAATCCCCATAATTCTCCCTCTTCTCAGATGGGATAGCCGGCCAAATCAAAGATCACCATGGGGCAACTTTGACCCACAGGCCCTAGTTTGGGAATCTCCGTAATATTGTTACAGAGTAACTGTGTTGTGTTTTTATCTTTATTTTGTGTTTTTAAGTCAGTGGTGGTGAAAGGTTTGGAGAGAAATATTGTCAATGTGTATGAGGCCAGACGTCTGCTGCTCGGCCTGGACTCCACGGAGGTCTCTGTGTCCACCAAGAGCGTGTGTGAGGTCTCAGTGATGAGCAAACATTCAGTGGACCCTCTGCTGGCCAATAACGGCATCACAGGCTACTGGCTCAATGTGCTCATGCAACAACTGCGCCTCACTGACACAGGTGTGTGTGTGTGTGTGTGTTTGCATATGCCAGTGCTTTATATACAGTTGGACTCAGAATTTTTTATTATATATATATATATATATATATATATATATATATATATATATATATATATATATATATATATATATATATATATATATATATATATATATATATATATATATATATATATATATATACACACACACATACAGGGCTTAACATTAACTTTTTTGAATCCTTTTAACTTCAACTTTATATGTTATATTGTATATTGAGTATATTGTATATTCCCTGATGCTCACCTGTGGTGCTAATGAATAGTGATTATATGTCCCTTCTTAGGTTCTGTGTCCATTCCGGATGCAGTGATTGGCTCTCTGTCTGGGAAGCCCCGCCCCACTCCTCCACCCCCACCCGGATTAGCTGTTTCCTCAGAGGATGGACGAATTGGACTCAAAGGAGTGGAGTCTAAGTTAGAGAAGGTTTGAATGATCTGAATTATCATGTTTGGGATATATTCTTTTACTTAGTACTGAATCTACTGTATGTACTGTATCTCACAACCCATAATCAAAATAAATGTATGTATTTCTTATGGTGCCTTTAATTTTAATGCTGATTTCAATCAAAAAAGAGGGTAACACTTCAGTTTAGGTCACAATTAACAGAATTAACAAACCAACGAGCACTACTAGCTTAATAAACTACTAATTTACTGTTTATTAATATTTAGTAAGGTAGAAGTTGGGTTTAGGTTTTGGGTAGGATTAGGAATGCAGAATAAGATCATACTTTATAGCTACTAATGAACAGTTATTATCTTATTAATAGTTAGGTAATAAGCCAGTAGTTAATAGCATGAGTTGTGACCTAAACTAAAGTGTTAGCAAAAAGAATTCTGCAGTGTATTTTTACCTTTATTGATTGAATTTACACCCCAAAAGTTCAGTAAACTTATGATTTCCAACTGCATTATGCAGGTTGCTGGTTCAAGCCTCGGCTGTGTCAGTTTGCATTTCAGTGTGGAGTTTGCATGTTCTTCCCGTGTTGGCGTGGGTTTTCTCTGGGTGCTCCGGTTTCCCCCAGAAGTCTAAACACATGTGGTATAGGTGAATTGGGTAGGCTAAATTGTCCGTAGTGTGTGAATGTGAATTAGAGTGCATGGGTGTTTCCCTGTGATAGGTTGCAGGTGGAAGGGCATGCTCTGCTCAAAACATATACTGGATAAGTTGGCGGTTTATTCCACTGTGGCGACCCCTGATTAATAAAGGGACTAGGCCGAAAAGAAAATAAATGAATCAATACTATGAAAATAATGTCACAATGGATAAAATTCAATGATCCCGAAAACAGGTATCATAAATAAGTTTTTTTTTAGAAGTAATTTTATGCATCATGAAGTGTTTTATAATGTGATATTATAATATGCATAAGTATTCATTTAACACATCAGTAAGTTCCTTCATTCATTTTCCTTTGGCTTAGTCCCTTATTCATCAGGGGTCACCATGGCGGAATGAACTGCCAACTATTCCAGCATATGTATACCACAGCGGATGCCCTTCCAGCTGCAACCCAGTACTGAGAAACACCCATACACTCTCACATTCACACACACACACTCGTACACTGTGGCCAATCTAGTTTATTCAATTCACCTGTACCGCATGTGTTTGGACTTTGGGGAAACCGGAGCACCCGGAGGAAACCCACACCAACACGGGCAGAACAAGCAAACTCCACACAGAAATGCCAACTGACTAAGTTGAACTCGAACCAGCGACCTCCTTGCTGTGAGGCGACTGTGCTACCCACTGAGCCACTCTGCCGCCTGACTGTAAACATATTTTTGCGTAAACAAACTTTAAAAACTCTATTAATTTAATTAAATCAGATTCTGGAGAACGAGGATCAGCAGACACAAGCAGAGTCTGAGACCTGTAGCATGTCACATTCAGAGGTGACCGACGTCAGAGAAGTCATTGTCAAGCCAACACCATCATCAAGGAGAGGCAGCCAATCAGAGTCCTCGAGGGAGTTCAACCAGCCAATCACGTCCGAGAGGTAAAACCTGGACCGAGACACGCATTTAGACATACAGTTGAGGTCAAATTGATTCACCCTCCTGTGAATTGATTTTTCTTATTCAAATATTTCCCTATTGATGTTTAACACAGCAATGTAATTTTCACAGTATGTCTGATAATGTTTTTTCTTCTGGAGAAAGTCTTATTTGTTTTATTTCGGTAAGAAGAAAAGCAGTTTAAAATTTTTTTTTAAACCATTTTAAAGTTAATATTATTAGCCCCTTTAAGCTATATTTGTGTTTTATAGTCTACAGAACAAATCACTGTTATACAATGACTTGCTTAATTAACCCAGTTAAGCCTTTAAATGTCACTTTAAGCTGAATAGTAGTATCTTAAAAATATCTAGTTAAATATTATTTACTGTCATCATGGCAAAGACAAAATAAATAATTAGAAATGAGTTAACAAAACTATTATGTTTAGAAATGTGTTGAACAAATCTGCTCTCAGTTAAACAGAAATTAGGGGAAAAAATACAGGAGGGCTAATAATTCAGGAGGGCTAATAATTCTGACTTCAACTGTACATTCAGAATAGGCTGTGGTTTACAGTCTGGAATGTAGAAGATCTAAAATGTTTAATGGATTGAAGGAGTAAAAGTGTGTGTTTCAGGTTAGTGAGAGCGGATGTGGAGAGTGTTTATCTGAATAGAGACAGACGCTGTAGTCTGAGAATATTCCCCTCCATGGACATTAATAATGAGGTACATCACCTCATATTTTTTCTCTTAGTTTTAGACATCTGAAATCATTTCTCTCACTGTTTTATTAAAACCTAATTTTTTTGCTGTTTATTTGAACAGGATCATGAGTATGAAAGAAAGAAGCTACTGGCCAATCAAGGTTTGTTTATTTTATTTTATTTTATTTTATGTTATTTTATTTTATTTTATCTTATTTTATTTTATTTTATTTTATTTTATTTTATTTTATTTTATTTTATTTTATTTTATTTTATTTTATTTTTCATAATTTACCCCATAATCCAAACAATGTTAAAATCCAGTATGTATGTAATATATAAAATATTATATATGTTGTTCATAGAAAATTAGGTTTCTTTCTGATTTTTTGTATGTTTTTAGATATTGTGGTATTTATCTAAATTTTTAACTTAAGAGAAATAAGTGTCTGAAACTATATTATTAATATAATATACTGCTTTTAAATATTATTATTATTATTATTAAATTGAAAAAAATGTGTATGTACCGTGTGATGGGTTGTGATGGGAAAAAAAAGAAAAAAGTGTGTTTGTTTTTAAACACTGAAAGTAAAGTTTAGAAAAGTAGTTTATTTATTTATTTTTTTATACATATACTCTACCGGTCAAAAGTTTGGGGTCAGTTTTTTTTTTTTCCTTTTTTTTTAAAAGAAAATTATTCTGTTCATCAAGGTGGCATTTATTAAATGAAAAAAAAAACATTAAATATTTATTAAAATTGTAATTAATTCCTATTGTATGTAGTTAATTTTGTATGTAGGAATTTTGTATGTAGGAATTTTGTCAACAATGAAATTATTACTCTAGTCATTATTGCTTTTATTACTATTACCCTTATTAATCTTAATAATAATAATAATAATAATAATAACAACAACTAATATTAGAGGGATTTCTGAAGAATCATGTGACTGAAGACTGGAGTAATAAAGCTGAAAATGCATCATTTAAATATCTGGAATCACTGATTAAATTAAATTCTAAACTACTTTTGAACAGTTATTTTATGGTACAATAAAATTTCACATTTTTTCAAGTTTACTGTATTTTTAGATGAAATAAATGCAGTCTTGGCGAGCAGGAGAAGCTTATTTTAAAACATTTAAAAATCCTACTAACCCCAAACGTTTGACCGGTAGTGTTTTTCTTATAATTGCTAATAATAATAATAACAACAATAATAATAGTTTTGTAATAATTTACCTATTATATTTTATTTAATTTTAAATTACTGTTTGGTTTCATTCAATAAGACCAGCGACTGATGTGGCTGATATACAGTTGAGGCGTCCTGTGCAATATTAATTCTTTTTCAATTTAAAGGATTAAGGAATTTTTCACAGTATTTCTGATAATATTTTATCTTCTGGAGAAAGTCTTGCTTGTTTTAATTCGGCTAGAATAAAAGCAATTTTAATTTTTTGAAAACAATTTTAAGGTCAATATTATTAGCCCCCTTAAACAATATTTGTTTCGATTTTCTACAGAACAAACCACAGTCATACAACGAATTGCCTAATTACCCCAACTTTATCCTAATTAACCTAAAAGATATCAGTGATTAAAAATGAGTTATTAAAACTATTATGTTTAAAAATGTGTTGAAGAAACTAACTAATTGTGTGGAAAAAATATATAAAATAATACATTTAACCGGGTAATAATTCTTACTATAGCTGAACATGATGCAGATGGCGGTGCGACTGAGGATTCTGTGATGGAAATGTTTTTGTCCAATATGGACACTATTTCAGAGTCCTTTGCTCTCATATTTACTCTAGAGCAAGACTCGACTGACATATTCGCAGCGTCTCTCATAGTGTGATCAAAAGTGTGGATTAGCAGTCGCCTGTGTGTGCCAGTGGAGGTTGAGATTGTTATTCTGGGCCGCGGCTGGATGGACTCGTGCTCTGTGTGACGACCCGCCGCCGGCTCCATCTATTTGGCATTCATCATGCTGTATAAAGCTCAAAATGGATTAAAGAGCTTGAGTGTGCCAGAGAGGTGATATAGGGGAGCCATTTAAGCGTTACGCAGTGCCAGGGAGGGTGATAGAGGGGAGCCATTTCAGGGTAACACGCTGCCAGATTTATAATGGACTGAAGCCACTCCACCCACTGAATATGCAAATGAACACACACACATACACAGTCATATAGACACATGGAGTTATGAGGTGTGACGTTTACATTCATCTGTTCTGAAACTCTCTCATTAGCTCATGCTAAGTGATAAACAAAGATTTCTACTTTAATTCTACTACAGTTTTACATGTACTGGGCTTAATTAACCTTTTAACAGGCATCATAACCACCTGGTTGACCTTTTATCCATAGCTTAGCATTATTATTTTAATTGCTTATTCATATTTATTAGAGTTGTGTCAATATATTATTTAATACAAGATGAAGAAATATTTTCAAGGAGAGCCCCTATTATGGGTTTTTGAAAAGGATCTTCTATGTAGTGTGCAACGCAGCTCTAAGTGAAGTGAAATATCCAGCTAAGGCTTAAGTCTGAAAGTGCACAGTGTTTAAAACTATTGATTCATCTATAAAAGAGTCAACTCATAGTGCTTCAAATGAATCGTCTTGATAACGAGTCTTTAGCCGTTTTGGCGTGACGTCGATACAAAACTTAAGCTCCGCCCAATTGTTGCACGGTCAAACCCGGGACAATTGAAACCCCCAGCCCCGCCCAAAAACACAGTGGCTAAGAAAAAGAGGAAGACAAGCATTGTAGGAGATCCTGGTTAAATCAACTTATGAAGACGCTGTGCTCAGCTGGATATTATTGGAAGTGTGGGGGGAAAGAGTTATTTTCTCTACCCCAAAGATGAAGCTGTGAAGAGTCAGTGGTTGAGGTTTATTATTGCACAAATACCTCAGCATTATAGCCCCAGCCTTGTGCTGTGTTCCCCTCATTTTTTCTGACGAGTGCTTCTGGAATCTACACGCTTACAACACGGCATTCGTCGGCTGTTTGTTAAAGGAATGTTTAGAAAAGACTATTGATGTAAGGGACGTTGCCGAGCTCGACAGGAACTTTTCAGTACACACACTCTGAAAAATAACTCAAGAGGTCTGTTACCACTACATAGTTTAATACATTATTGTAACTTTAAAAATTCTAAAATGCTGATTAAATTAAAACTTTTAAATTGCCAGAATATTTTTATTAAGTTTTCAAAACAGGAAAATATTGAAAATTACATCAATTTAAAAATTCGGCTATTTTAAAAGTAAACAAAAATGTCAATTACTTTTAAACAATATTTAACTTGTAGCAACCCAAAGAAATTGGGTTGATAACTCAATTTTTCCACGTTAATGGAGTTGTTTTGTATTTTTCCACACACTGATGTTTTTTGCTGTTTTTATACTGATAATATGGAACACTACATGTTTTTGTTTTGTAAAACAATAAAAACCTGTTTAAAAAAAAAAAATACTGAAAAACAAAAATCCTGTTGTGAAATGTATTTCATACAAGCATGAACAGTAAATTTGCCAAAAAAATAAAATAAAATTAAACAATTACAGCTACTTAATTTATTTAAGGTTCTAAACTTAAAAAAATGCAATTACGCACATAACACTGGATTTGTTTTCAATTTTAATTTGAAAAAACTATTTGAAACAACTTATTTTTTTGAGTTCTCAACTTAAAAAAATGGAGTTTATGCTAAGTAAAAATGCCTCTGATTGAAGAGGAAAAGATTTGGCTAACAAAATAAAGTTTGTTGTCTGAACCTCATTTTATCAGATGTTGTCGTAACTTGAATATATTAATGCAAACTGTTGCGTTAATTTTTTTTGTTTTGTCTAAACAATATTTTTTAGAGTGCAGGTCATAGATCAGTTTCTTCTTCCATTTCACAAGTGTTAGTAAGTGCGATTAAAATGGCTGCCTCCTTGTTTTCTCTAGCTTGTAAATTATGTATTTAAATGTGTTTTGTTACTTGTAATCGCATGTAGTGTGTCTGGTTAGCTGTATATGAAGAGTTCAGATGCAAAACCCTCTTAATCCATCAAACCCCTTTTCTTGTAAATGAGCTTTTTCTGTCCGTCTCCTCTGATTAGGTTCAGAAGTTTTATTTTATAGGTAATGATAAGGTTATTAGCTAGCGAGTAAAATACCTTTTTTTTTTTTTTTTTTTTTTACATGTCACTTTAGACAATACTTTGTTTTTTAGATGTATTTTGTTTTGCTTCAAAACCAACTAAATCCACATCTGCTTTTTATTCAAAACCCTCTAAATCCACCTATTGGAACAAGACAATGTAATTAGTTGAAAATGAAGATGCCATTAGAAATTGTTTTACCAAACATAAAACACATTACACAAACCACCAACCATGCAGTTCGGTTCATTCCGCTGTGATAAACCAGGGAAAATGCTGGGGGGTGTTTAGAATAACAGGTTCGGGGGTGAGGTGTCTGAATAACACTGCTGAGAACCAGGTACTGTGGTGTTATAACTAGTATGAAGCGTGTTTCAGGCCGCCGCTGCGATCAGATCCTACTCCAATGTTGGTGACCTGAGAGTTTTACAGACCGTACCAAAATGATAAGAACAGTTAAAGAGAGGTTTGGAAACAAATGAATCGCTTAACGAATCATATGGGAATCGTTGGAATAATTCGATAAAAATGAATGCATATTATAAGACAATGAAAGTGTTTTTTGACCTGTTGGAGACCCCTAAAACCAAAATATGACCTTTTTAAATGCATAATAGGGGCTTTTCAAAGATGTATGGTTTAACAAATTTACTAATAATTACAAATATTAGGCAACATTTAAACATTATGCAATAAAAATACAAGTAAATTTCATTAATAATTACAAAATAAAGAGCAACAGGTTGAAACATAAAACTTTGAAGTAGATAAACTTTCTTGTAAAATTCATTATATGCCATTATTTTTTTTTTTATTATCACTGCATTATTTATGTATATTTTATATTTGATTTGATTATTTGATTTGAATGGTCCCTGATTAATTCAGGAGTACTTATTGTTTATGCTCTAATGTTCTGCTTCAGTTTGTTTGAAACAATTCTCGTTGGCCCCAAAAAACCCAGACGGTGTTGTGTCTGAAATGGAGCTCACTCAATATGAACTTGTTTGTTGCACTTTTGTGTAATATTGATATTTCATTCTTGACCGTACTCTCATGCTGATATTCAGCAAGACAGCAATTTTCTTATGTGGTATTGCTGAAATACATCTTATCTTATAATATAAAAAGCACAAACCCATGCAGGGACTTTTTTGGCTTAAATAAATGATAATATGGGGGTGGCTTAGTGGTTAGCACTGTCGCCTCACTGCAAGAAGGTCACTGGTTCGAGTCCCGGCTGGGACATTTGGCATTTCTGCCAGTTTCCATTTTCACAACGTGTTGGTGTGGGTTTCCTCCGGGTGCTCCAGTTTCCCCCACAGTCCAAACACATGCGCTATAGGTGAATTGGATAAGCTAAACTGCCCATAGTGTATGAGTGTGTGTGTGAATGAGTGTGTATGGGTGTTTTCCAGTACTGGGTTGTGGCTGGAAGGGCATCCGCTGCGTAAAACACATGCCATAATAGTTGGGAGTTCATTCCACTGTAGGGACCCCTGATAACAACCCAAGCTCATTCTGGAAACGTAACCTCGCGGATGTTTCTGGAGTCCACAATTTACGTGGCCGGAGGTACGTATGGCCGCATTTTGTTTTTTATCGAGCGAACGCTACGGGGCGGTGTGACGCCGCTCCTCCTCTTCGCGCTCGCCGGCTCACCTCCAGGGCTTTCCCGCCGTAACCAGTTTGTCCGCTTAGCTCGCAGTGTTTAGTCGGCGGAGCGGAGGCCCGGAGGAGGAGGAGCCGGCCACAGCGACGACCGGGATCGAGTCCGGGGAAGAGAGGTTCCTGAAATCTTGTAAGATGAAAAACAGAATCCAAAAAATAAAAGCGAACGAGTTGCGACGGGATAAGATCCGAAAACGCGGTCAAAATCGGACGAGGGCTTTTCCTTTTTTTTTTCTGGACGGCTTTTGCAAATCGCTTGGGTTTAGGGAAGGAGGAGGAGGGCGGCTGCTGGGTCGGCCAATCGGCCGCCCAGTCGATCATTCAGTCATTTAGCCAGTCAGCCGGACAGACGGTCGCTCCACAGCGGCCTCCGGCGGCTTTTCACGCGAGAACAGCGCGCGAACGAGAGGCGTTCGAGACGCGAAAAAGCACGCACAGCGGCCTCTCGCGGATTCGCGCAAAAACAAAAACTGCTCAAATATGTACCTCCCGTGACGTATTTCGCGGTTTCCAGAAACGTCCGCGGGGCTACGTATCCACAATGAGCCTGGGTTGCCTGATAAATAAGGGAATAAGCCTAAGAAAAATAAATGAATGAACAAATAATATTCTAATAGGCCTCAAACAGTCAATAGTTCTGGACTCTGACTTGGGTTTCTGTTTGTTTATTGCAAGGTGTATAATGTATAATGTGTGCTCAGTCACAACAATTACAAAATTATTGTTGATTATAAATATCACACACCCCTAAATATGATGCTATTAAAATTATATCGACACCATAAAGTATATTGGGGAAATCCAATAGACTTTAATAGACTTTAAAAGACACAACCATTTAATGTACTTCCTTCACACGGAGAGAAAGAGATGTGAAAGTAGCAGCATATTCTTCTGCATGACTGCTCTTGATTAAGTTGTTTAATTAGGTGGCAGGTGTTTAATAATGCAGGAGGACTCAAATACACACACACATAGGCACACACAGACAGAGTTTAATTAGAGCGGCAGTTGTGTGCCAGTGTAAATCTGGAGCTGGTTCTGAGTATATGTTCCAGGCGTGCAGACGGGCCTGTGTGCGATTTAATCTGTGTAAATGTGTGTGTTTCAGCTATGCAGCAGAAGCCCGTGGTGACGGAGGTTCGAACCCCTACAGACACCTGGAGTGGTCTGGGTTTCTCTAAATCGATGCCTACTGACGCTGTGAAAGAGCTGCGAGCCGTGAGCCGGCGCTGTTACAGACCCTACAACAACAGCAACAATAACAACAACAACAACCACCACAGCCAGCAGCAGCAGCAGGTGCTCGCACACATCCAACACTGCTAATCTGGAGACTTTCTAAAGCTCAAATCAAAGTTCAGCGACAGACACTGCAGCATCATGAAAATGAGTTTTGCAGGAACAAACACTACACATGTTTTTCTCTGAGAAAATTAAAGCTATTTCGATAAGAAATACATTATGTATATTAATTTAAGTTATATTATTATACACTGAGGACTACTGAGAGATTTCAGCTGCTGTCTGGGCTTTCACTGCCAAACTACACCTTCAGTTCTTTATGTGTTCGATATTTTTCCCTGTATTATTTTTAATTTCATTACTCATAACTTGATTTGTAAATTAATTAGTTTTGTTTTCTTTGCATTTATGGATTTCTTTGGTTGTTACCAACATCCAGGGAAAATTTTAAGTCACAGCACCTTCCTTTATTTATTTTTTAAACTTTCTCAATTTTTTTTTTTTTTAGAAATTTAAATACAACGACTTACAAATCTAGTTTAACAAACATTCACACCACAATTGACAATTTAACATGCAATATACAAACAATCCATACAGAAGTATAGTGATAATAGATTATTACAAAAAAAAACAATTCAAAAAGAAAATAAATAATAAAACAAATACAATAATAATAAAATAAAATAAATAAATAAATAATAATAATTAAAAATTATAATAAATAAATAAATATCAACAGCACCTTTAAAAATATGTTTTTTGAGAAAAATGTTGACGTGTTCGATACTTATTTTCCCTGCTGTATCTCAATAGAAACTTTTAATGTAAATATGACGTGACATTATGGCATCTTTTATAAGAATGGTCACTACACTCTCAGAAAAAAATCATACAATGTTATACGAAAGAAGGTACAACCCATTGTCACTGGGGCAGTACCTTTTTATGGAACAGAATTGTACCTTAAAACTTTGCAGTTTTAATCTTTAAGGACATGAAAAACCTTTGGTTTTTAAAACCTGCAGATACAATATTATACCTTCATCAAAGGTGCAAATCAAAAAAGACACTTTGTACCTTAACAGTGTCAAATGTGTTCCATCAAGAACTATTTAAAGGCATTTTGCTTTATTCAAAATGGGTCAATTTATTTTTAGTAAATATAAAACATCAAAGACATTTTTAAAGTTTATTTTTGTGTAAATGCACCTTTATTTACAATAAAGAATAAAAAAAATGCTTTAACATAAATCAAAAGATCTATTTTTTTGGCTACACATTTCACAACACTTTCACAAAAATGTTACAGAAATTCATTCTCCCATCTAAAATCTAACACATTTTTTTTTCTTTAGTTTTCACACAATATTTTTGTAATCACTTAAATGTTCATTTTATTTGCTTCATTTTTAAAATAGAAATAGAATTATGCAGACTGTATGCAGGAATTATTTAGGCTTTCTGAAGCCTAAAATCAGAAAGCAATATAAATATTTTTAGTAGTGTTCCTAAAAAGTGGTTGAAAACAAAACAACAGTGTTTGCACAAATAATCTACTATTATTTTGATGGAAAATGCCGCCTTTGCTTTTGCCTTCAGTAATTTTATATAAAGAATTATAATGTTGTGCATATGTATTTATTATATTTCCATTTTGTCCTTTTTTTTCAAGCCTCCTGTGGACTGGTGTTGAGAATTAGCAAGTTTACTATAACTTTTAAACAAATGCATGTGGTTGTCCAGTGTAATTGTGATGTTCATGTCAAATAAATAAATAAATAAATAAATAAATAAATAAATAAATAAATATTGTAATGAGATATGCACAATGTTTGATTAGTTTTACAATATTAAAATGTCTTTATGAACCGTTCACACATGCAGGACTTTTGCAAGCTCATGTGTAGGGTTGTAACGGTATGAATTTTTCACGGTATGATAATCGTCTAAAACAATACCACGGTTTGACGGTTTCGCGGTATACGGTATGTTACAAAATAATAGAACAGTGAAGCAAATTTGACTTTTTCCAAATAATATATTTTTAGTTACTATAAACAACACCACTTACAATGAACAAATAAAAAAAAGAAAAATAATAAATAATGTGTCAAAGTCCAAATAAAGTCCAAATAAACATGGTGCAAATCCTCAGTAAAAAATAGATATAAATATTTACTATACTATAAATAGTTACATAACGAAACTAGATTCAATATGGAACATCCCTAGATTTTATGTGCCAGCAAGGATATGGTTGTCTGCAATGCAGACAAACAGCTGCATCTTCATTTGCGTCTTTTGAAAACAGCAAGAGCAGCAGTTCGTCTTTGCTGTGTCACTGTTTTGTCATGTTTCTGTGCTGCTGTGCATGCAAAAGTACTTAGTATGAGAATAATTTCATGCAAAACTTTTTTTTTGCGTTTTATTTAGCCGCGCATAAATGTATGCCTATCTCTCAATCCGTGTTATTCAAAAAGCTTGGTCCACAAACAAAAGCGAAACCTATGCTTATTGGTTGTGATATAGCGAGTTTGAACCAATCTGGGCATGGAGTAGGGACAATGCATCAATGTATCATGTCTGATTTGTCCGGAGACACAGTGACGAGCGTTTCTTTGTCAAATCAGCGTGGTCAAATTTTGATGATGTAACCGCACTGATTCCAGAGCCTCTGAAAGTCCTGCTGTATCTCAATAGAAACTTTTAATGTAAATATGACGTGACATTATGGCATCTTTTATAAGAATGGTCACTACACTCTCAGAAAAAAATCATACAATGTTATACGAAAGAAGGTACAACCCATTGTCACTGGGGCAGTACCTTTTTATGGAACAGAATTGTACCTTAAAACTTTGCAGTTTTAATCTTTAAGGACATGAAAAACCTTTGGTTTTTAAAACCTGCAGATACAATATTATACCTTCATCAAAGGTGCAAATCAAAAAAGACACTTTGTACCTTAACAGTGTCAAATGTGTTCCATCAAGAACTATTTAAAGGCATTTTGCTTTATTCAAAATGGGTCAATTTATTTTTAGTAAATATAAAACATCAAAGACATTTTTAAAGTTTATTTTTGTGTAAATGCACCTTTATTTACAATAAAGAATAAAAAAAATGCTTTAACATAAATCAAAAGATCTATTTTTTTGGCTACACATTTCACAACACTTTCACAAAAATGTTACAGAACTTCATTCTCCCATCTAAAATCTAACACATTTTTTTTTCTTTAGTTTTCACACAATATTTTTGTAATCACTTAAATGTTTATTTAATTTGCTTCATTTTTAAAATAGAAATAGAATTATGCAGGCTTTATGCAGGAATTATTTAGGCTTTCTGAAGCCTAAAATCAGAAAGCAATATAAATATTTTTAGTAGTGTTCCTAAAAAGTGGTTGAAAACAAAACAACAGTGTTTGCACAAATAATCTACTATTATTTTGATGGAAAATGCCGCCTTTGCTTTTGCCTTCAGTAATTTTATATAAAGAATTATAATGTTGTGCATATGTATTTATTATATTTCCATTTTGTCCTTTTTTTTCAAGCCTCCTGTGGACTGGTGTTGAGAATTAGCAAGTTTACTATAACTTTTAAACAAATGCATGTGGTTGTCCAGTGTAATTGTGATGTTCATGTCAAATAAATAAATAAATAAATAAATAAATAAATAAATAAATAAATAAATATTGTAATGAGATATGCACAATGTTTGATTAGTTTTACAATATTAAAATGTCTTCATGAACCGTTCACACATGCAGGACTTTTGCAAGCTCATGTGTAGGGTTGTAACGGTATGAATTTTTCACGGTATGATAATCGTCTAAAACAATACCACGGTTTGACGGTTTCGCGGTATACGGTATGTTACAAAATAATAGAACAGTGAAGCAAATTTGACTTTTTCCAAATAATATATTTTTAGTTACTATAAACAACACCACTTACAATGAACAAATAAAAAAAAGAAAAATAATAAATAATGTGTCAAAGTCCAAATAAAGTCCAAATAAACATGGTGCAAATCCTCAGTAAAAAATAGATATAAATATTTACTATACTATAAATAGTTACATAACGAAACTAGATTCAATATGGAACATCCCTAGATTTTATGTGCCAGCAAGGATATGGTTGTCTGCAATGCAGACAAACAGCTGCATCTTCATTTGCGTCTTTTGAAAACAGCAAGAGCAGCAGTTCGTCTTTGCTGTGTCACTGTTTTGTCATGTTTCTGTGCTGCTGTGCATGCAAAAGTACTTAGTATGAGAATAATTTCATGCAAAACTTTTTTTTTGCGTTTTATTTAGCCGCGCATAAATGTATGCCTATCTCTCATTCCGTGTTGTTCAAAAAGCTTGGTCCACAAACAAAAGCGAAACCTATGCTTATTGGTTGTGATATAGCGAGTTTGAACCAATCTGGGCATGGAGTAGGGACAATGCATCAATGTATCATGTCTGATTTGTCCGGAGACACAGTGACGAGCGTTTCTTTGTCAAATCAGCGTGGTCAAATTTTGATGATGTAACCGCACTGATTCCAGAGCCTCTGAAAGTCCGCGAATGTTATGTGATACAGCACTGGAAAGCTGAGATTCTCTTCTTTATGCCAATCTTTGAATTGTATGAATCGGATCAGCGGATCAAAAGTTATTAAACATTTAAGAGCAATACTTATTTTTAGCCGCAGGCGGCTGTCTCTGTCTTTAAGGGTTAAAACCGTTGATATGCAATTGTTCATGGTATGATAATCGTGCACGTTCAAATCGTGGTAAACCGTCATACCGGTATATTGTTACAACCCTACTCATGTGCGAAGTGGAAAGCAAATGCCAAAAGGTGCAGATATCAATAATGAAGCTGTATTTATCAAAAGATGCTTACCAAGCTTACCAAAAATGCCTTAAATGTGAAGTTTAAACCTATAGCTTTGTATTACCAGTTGTTTTGTATTATAAACCTAATAATTAATGTTTATGAGTTTCTTTAAACATGCTTTTAAATGATCTGTTTTAGCATGGATATTATTCACAAATCACTTTGCCTTTCCAGTAATATTTAATTTCATAGATATTGTAATAAAGAAGGCAAGGCAAGGCAAGGCAAGGCAAGTTTATTTATATAGCACATTTCATACACAGTGGCAATTCAAAGTGCTTTACATAAACAGGAATAAAAAAGACAAGTTTAGGAAAATAAAATGCAGGCAATAAAAATTAATAAAAACAGATAAAAACAAATTAAAATGAGTTAAAATAGGTTATAAAAGAATGAAAAAGAAAACGAAAAACATAATAGTGCGATCTGTTGGACGTACAGTAGCAGTGCTCATTCAGTAAAGGCACAGCTAAACAGATGTGTTTTCAGTCTTGATTTGAATGTGCCTAATGTTGGAGCACATCTGATCATTTCTGGAAGCTGATTCCAGCAGCGAGGGGCATAGTGGCTGAAGGCAGATTTACCCTGCTTTGATTGAGCTCTTGGAACTTCTAGTTTATATGATCCTAAAGATCTGAGTGATCTGTTAGGTTTGTATTCAGTCAGCATATCTGTAATGTATTGAGGTCCTTGGCCATTTAGTGATTTATAGACCAGTAATAATACTTTAAAATCTATTCTGAATGTAACTGGCAGCCAGTGTAGAGACCTGAGGACAGGTGTGATGTGCTCTGATTTCCTGCTTCTGGTCAGAATTCTGGCTGCAGCATTCTGGATGAGCTGCAAGTGTCTGACTGTCTTTTTGGGAAGGCCAGTGAGGAGTCCATTACAGTAATCCACCCTGCTGCTGATAAAAGCATGAACAAGTTTCTCTAAGTCTTCACTGGAAACAAAGCATCTGATTCTTGCAATATTTTTGAGATGATAGTGTGCTGATTTACTGACTGCTTTGACATGACTGTTGAAACTCAGATCTGACTCCAGAGTCACACCAAGATTCTTGACCTTATTTTTTGTCGTTTGACCTTTAGAGCCAAGGTACGCATTCACCTTGAGAACCTCATCTCTGTTCCCAAACAAGGAGCTGTCTAACACGTAGTCACTTTTTTTTTAGAGCAATTGTGCACCTTCATTTCAATTGTACCATAAAAGGTACAGAACAGTATCATAAGAGGTCTTTCTGCAACATATAAGGTACAACTTTTACAGAAGTACAAAACTGTTACTTAAGCAACATTATTTGTACCATCATGTAAAATTTTTTCTGAGAGTGTATGGTAATTAGTATAGAATTCTGGTAGTTCTAATGTCTAATGCTTCTTGCGCATCAAATCGCAATATGAAGTCACTTTAGACTGGAGTATTGATGCTGAATATTCAGCTTTGCATCTATATTAAAATACATTTGTACATATTTTACACATTGCAATTTACATATTTACGCTGTATTCTTAATAAAATAAATGCAGCTTTAGTAAACAGAATATATGTCTTCTTCTCAGCAACCCCAAACTATTAAACAGTCATTTTAATGTTGTCAATGCAGCATTGAAATAAATTCATCAGGTTGCATTCACCTGAGCGTATGCTAATGTGCTGATTGTAAACATATTAAACCCAGATGTGTGTTTTCTGACTGACAGACCACACAATCCCCCACCTGTGTTTGGAAACTAGAGTGCGAGGCTTTCTAAAGGGATTGATTTGTGATGTGTTGAATACAGTGGGCCTTTCATTCAAAGCGGTGTAATCATAGAGAAAAGACTCGGAGCTCCAATCAGAGAAGTGTTTGAGCACACGGTGAGCCGCACATCACCGTTTCCTTCACTTCCTCCCTCATTTCCTCTCCGCTGGGATAATGAGACTCTCTCAATTAAAGAGCTCAATGGAAGCAGTTTAGCGCCGCTCTGCAGCACTGATTGAATCTGTTTTTGATTGTTACTGCTGTTCGAATCGCATTATTTCTGAGAATAAGTGAAACCCCCGTGAAGGATTCAAATTGAAAAGTTATTGAAATCTGTTTGTGTTTCTCCCACTTCGCTTCTTCAGCGGTGGTTCAGTCTAAAATGAAACTTTTGTCATCATTCAAACCTCCAGGATTTCTCTTTTTTTTTCTGTAGAGCACAAAAGCAGACGTTTTGCTGAATGTTCATGCTGCTGCTTTCTGTATTATAGAAAAAAATAAGTCTCTTATGTTTACCAAGAATGCATTTATTTGATAAAAATGCTACTTTTTAATTCAAGTAAATGTATTATACACTCAATGGCCACTTTATTAGGTACACCTTACTAGTACCCCCTTTTGCCTTAATCCTTTGTGGCATAGATTCAACAAGATACTGGACATAATCCTCAGAGATTTTGCTCCATGTTGACTTGATAGCATCACGCAGTTGCTCCAGATTTGTCGGCTGCGCATCCACTATGCGAATCTCCCGTTCCACCACATCCCAAAGGTGCTCTATTGGATTGCGATCTGGTGACTGTGGAGGCCATTTGAGTACAGTGAACTCATTGATATGTTCAGGAAACCAGTCTGAGATGATTGGCGCTTTTTGACATGGCGCGTTATCCTGCTGGAAGTAGCCATCAGA
The DNA here is from genome assembly GCF_052040795.2 of Danio rerio. Taxonomy (NCBI): domain Eukaryota; kingdom Metazoa; phylum Chordata; class Actinopteri; order Cypriniformes; family Danionidae; genus Danio; species Danio rerio. The sequence continues at coordinate 3,522,121 of NC_141034.1, read as the reverse complement.
AGATGGAGACACTGTGCTCATAAAGGGATGAACATGGTTAGCAACAATACTCAGGTAGGCTGTGGCGTTGACATGATGATCAATTGGTACTAATGGGCCCAAAGTGTGCCAAGAAAATCTCCCCCACACCATTACACCACCACCAGCAGCCTAAACTGTTGATACTAGGCAGGATGGATCCATGCTTATATTTTGTTAACGCCAAATTCTGACCCGACCATCCGAATGTTGCAGCAGAAATGGAGACTCATCAGACCAGGCAACGTTTCCCCAATCTTCTATTGTCCAGTTTTGCTGAGCCTGTGTGAATTGTAGCCTCAGTTTCCTGTTTTTAGCTGACAGGAGGGGCACCCGGTGTAGTCTTCTGCTGCTGTAGCCCATCTGCTTCAAGGCTGGACGTGCTGTGTGTTCAGAGATGCTCTTCTGCAGACTTCAGTTGTAACAAGCGCTTATTTGAGTTACTGTTACCTTTCTATCAGGTGGAACCAGTCTGGCCATTCTCCTCTGACCTCTGGCATCAACAAAGCATTTGCTCCCATAGAACTGTATATTTCTTTTTTTTTCGGGCCATTCTCTGTAAACCCTAGAGATGGTTGTGCATGAAAATCCCAGTAGATCAGCAGTTTCTGAAATACTCAGCCCGTCTGGCACCAACAACCATGCCACGTTCACAGCCACTTAAATCCCCTTTCTTTCCCATTCTGATGCTCAGTTTGAACTGCAGCAGCTCGTCTTGATCATGTCTACATGCCTAAATGCATGAAGATGCTGCCATGTGATTTGAATTTGCGAGCAGTTGGACAGGTGTACCTAATATAGAGGCCGGTTAGTGTAATAATATTGCAAAGTTAGACAGTAATATTGCAAATAATCATTATATTTTTAAACAAGATGAGAATAAAATCATGCACCACCCTACATTTTAATCACATTTCAGTACTCTTTCAATTCAGTGTGCGTCATGAATATGAGAACTTTAACTTTAACATTTGTCTTGTAGTCGTGGAGTGGGAAGGAACACGGCTGGACCGGAAGCGACTCTGAGAACTGGAGAGAAAGACGTGGATCTGCATCTTCATCTCCTCCTCCTTCCTCCTCCTCCTACAGTTTGTCAGCATCCCGATCATGTACGTGTGCTGCTCAACTCCCTAATTACACAGGCCCTGGCATACCTTGTTTAATTAACAGTAACAATTAAATTAGTTTAGCTGCTCATTACGCAATTTCATTCAGCCAGCAGCTTCATTTCAAGGTGAAACAATCACTTATGCCTGTAGAGGTGATCCGGATCCTTCTGGGAAATTAAACCGTCACACCTGCGTTATGAGCGTCTAATTTGTGACCTTTGACCTTTTGCAGCGGATGTCTTTCTGACCGAGGGCGGGGCTACGGTATCCAGACATTTGATTGGCAGGTCTCCCAGTCCCGCCCACGCTGACGATCTTATTGAGTTACTGGCACAGCTGGGGCTGGAGAAATACATCGATATTTTCCAACAACAGGAGGTAAATACACTGCCCACACACACACACACACACGTCCCAGACGGCACACCCACACATACACACCCACACACGCAGCGCTATTGTCTGATTACACACAAACCTGCTGGATCCGAACGCTTCTGAGCACCTTTAGGAATGAGGATGAACTGAAGTATTTTAGTCTCCCTGGCAACAAAGGCACGGCTTAAAAGTTTGAGATTGAACTAGTCAACTGGATTTGTCAAAGTTGGCATCAGCTCTTTGAAAGTTAGCTGCTAGCGAGAAACCTAGATTTCTTTGTGCAGAACTGTTTCTTTTAAACGAAGAGTTGGTTTTTAAAGTGCATCGAAAGAGTTGAGAGACACTTAGTATTACAGTTTTTAAATAAAAAATCTAAACATTCGTAAATCAACATACATTTACTTGCAAATAAATGAAAATATTAGTATTCAGAAATTAATTTAAAAAAGGTCTGGATATCTGTGACTCACTTTATTTTCTTGTAAATAAAAGAAAAAATCAAATATTATTGGTTCAATTATTCATTTTCCTTTGGCTTAGTTACTTATTTATCAGGGTTTGCTACAGCGGAATGAACCGCCAACTATTATGTATACTGTTATGGCTGGGCGATATTGCCAAAAAAATTATCACAAAATCATGTTTCATATAATGCGGTATTGTTAATTATTGAATATTTTTAACAATACATTTAGGAATAATAGGATTTTTAAATGTAAAATTTGATTTACCAACATTACTAAGGCAAATAGGCGACGCAGTGGTGCAGTGGGTAGGACATTCACCTTAAAGCAAAAAGGTCGCTGGTTCGAGCCTCGACTGGGTCAGTTGGCATTTCTGTGTGTAGTTTGCATGTTCTCCACGTGTTGACGTGGGATGCTTAACAATCTTTCAGATGGGAAGCTAGTGGCTGGGATGCACAAGAAAACTTGTGGCTCTGGCAACATCCTCACATCCTTTTTTATTTGCAACCTCCTCACACGCACTCATTTTCACATGTTGTTATTTTGACCTGAAGTGACAAGCGCGAGCATGTGGTTTCCTTCACCATTTTAAATGGGCTTTGCCCTCGTGCCTGGTGTTTTTCATAACCAGGCGATCCTCAACCATTCTTTTAGAGGATGACAAACGGACAAACAATTGCTGCAGCTAAAGTTCATGGAGAAAAGTAAAAAGCATTGCAGTGTTTGGATGCGCTGTGTTTGTCTGAGGTAATTAGTCTGCCGTCATTACTGAAATATTTATATTCCATACAATGTGTGAAGCAGATTGGTTAGTTCTCCCTACATGAATCATGTTGCACTGGCAATATTTGGAAAAGTTCAGATGTTTTTCAACTAGGTGCACCTGGAAAATACACATGTGTCACGTGTACGCAGCTTGCACACCATGTGGTCATCGTGCAAGTCGCATGCCTCCATTGGAAATGACAAACTTACACCCTAAACTTATTGGCACTGCTCCATTTTAGAGCAGTAACCACAATACTGTGAAACTGAGATATTTTTATCCACAGTTATCATAATGTCAGAATCTTATACTGGCTTATGCCTACTAGTCAACTGGATTAGGCAAAGCTGGCATCAGATCTTTGAAATTTAGCAAGAAACTTAGATTTCTTTGTGCAGAACTGTTTCTTTTTTTTTAAACTAAATAACTATGTGCAATGACAGAGTTTTTTTCCTGAGTATTTATGTTTTGTTTTTAAAATACCTAAACATTCTTAAATTAACGTACATTTACTTGCAAGTAAATAAAAATAAGTCAATTGTAAGTGTAGTAATTAAAATAAAAATGATTGAAAATAATGAAAAAGACTAAAACATGTGTCCCACTTTATTTTCTTGTTTTTCTATTAAAATAATTAAAAATAAATAACAAATAAATAAAGTCACATGTGTTGCTCTGGGGTCCGTTCTTCGTACGTGGATTACTCAGTTAGCTGGATTTGGATGTTGACGATTTGACACGATCCAGGATCGTTTCGTTCTTCAAAGCTGATCCGAGAGTTGTTGTCATGGCAACAGTTCTGCTAGGTCAAACCTGATCGGGAGCAGGTTCAATTCATATAAACAGGATTAGATCAGCTCAGTTCAAGCAAAGATAATACAGAAAGTATGTTCCGAATTCTGATATTTTCTTACAGTAGTAGTTATATACACTTGGGAAAATGGTACATATTTTTTAACTATATATATAAAGTTATAGTCATTAATAAAATAAATAAAGTTATACATATTAATAAAACGTATACAATCTGCACTCTCAAAATGAAAGTACAAAGACTGCCATCTGGTGCAAAGAGAAAACTTATTGACATGAACTTTTTAGATCGCTTTAGTACAAATTAATAATAATAGAAATGCACAATATGTGACTTTTTTTAAAGCAATAATACATTTATGTAGTCATAAACATGTTTTGATAGTTAATATGCCGGTGATTTGATGCTTCACAAAAGTTGCAGACACCTTTACCAATATGAAAATGCTTTTGTAAACAACCAGTTATTCTTTACACCGATTAAAAAACGGCTACAATAATAAAGAAAATCTTTTCTAAATGTAGAACTAAATACACTGATTTGCATTGAAATACATGATGAATACTCTTGTCTTGACAAATGAAAGTGTAAAGCCTGCAGCTCACAACAAATGTGGAAAGTTATTGCGTGTCATATTTAACAAGCCGTTTACTGCTAATTTGATGTAATTTTGCTCACATGGATAATTGAATATTAATCAGATGATGTCATTACGCAGCTGTGCCGTCAGCCAATCGTTGCATTGCTGATCATGATTTCGAGGATTGATAGATCTGTCCACAACACACGCAGTGATCTCAGATCAGTTCATCCAGACATTCTAATCTGATTCGCGAACTTGTTTGGAGAACCAAATTAGCGAGAGATCAGTTATCAAGATTAAAAGATCCAGGATCTGCCAAATCATCTTAGATCATTTAAGCGAGGTACGAAGAACGGACCCCAGGTGTGAGATTTTCAGACTTCAACAGAGTGTCAAAATCTTGATGATTCTGTGGGTCTGGCATATCAAATTTGAGCTTTATTTTGTGTTTCCTATTGGATTTAAGTCAGGTGATTGGCTGGGCCATTCCACAGCTTGATTTTCTTTCTCTGAAAGCATCTGAGAGATTCCTCGGCTGTGTTTTGGATCATTGTCTTGCTGAAATGTCCACCCTGGTTTCATCTTCATCCTCCTGCTAATGTAGATGTTGGACTGAAGCAGCTGATATTCATTTACACTGAGGAAGGGCAGAGGGTTGCTGAAGAACTACTGAGAGATTTCAGCTGCTGTCTGGGCTTTCTCTGTCAAACTACACCTTCCTTTCTTCATGTGTTCAATACTTTTTCCCTGTGTCATTTCATTTTATTACACATAACCTAATTTCTAAACTAATTAGATTTGTTTTCTTTGCATATATGGATTTCTTTGGTTGTTACCAACATCCGATGTATGTTGAATTTCAAGTCAACAGCACCTTCAGAAATGTTTTCTGAGAAAAATGGTGACTTGTTCAATACTAATTTACAAGTTATTTTGAATAGTTCTTTAACTCGAAACATAAGGTGAACAGCACAGTGACCTTATATATTTTAAACAGGTATAACTCATATATTCATAACTCCTTTAATATCAACAAAGATGCGTTTCTTTAGAATTATCGGTCTCGATTTATTTATAACTAACACTGTTGTTGGTATTATTTTATATAATTTGGATGAAGCTATCTATTTCCCACCTAAAAGACAGATTAATCATGTTCTCCCATCTGTCAGATCGATTATCAGACGTTCCTCACGCTCTCGGATGAGGATTTGAAGGAAGTGGGTGTGAGCACATTTGGAGCTCGCCGGAAGATGCTTCTCGCCATCGCAGGTCACTTTTATTCGCTGAACAAACCATGCATGAAAATATTCCGACATATGGTGTATAAATCTAAACGCTTGACGCCTTTTTCTTTTGAAACTCTTTCCCTCATATCAGATTTAAGTAAAAAGAGGAAAATTCCAGAAGCGTTTGTTGTGAAGTCCGGATACCTGGAGGGCGGAGCCAGCGGCCGGCTTCCACGAATCATGGACGAGGACGTGGCTGCAAAAAGCAACCGCTGGTGATGAGACATGACTGCAAACACTCCTTTGTTATATCCTATAAGGCACCCGGGGCCAGGCTGTGCTTCCTGTCATGTGGCCCTCAGGGACCAATCAAAGTATGACATGATAGATGATTTCCATATAAGACAGAGAGGACAGATGTGCTGTGACTCTCAGAGGAAACATGCAGAGAAGCGTGACCTTCAGCGTGAACCCACTGGCTGTCCGGCAGCAACACTTAGTATGCAAGTCTGTCTCTCCGACTGTCTCTACCTCCGTTTCTCTGTCTGCCTCTGTTCTATAAGTTTTTCTCTCTTTTTGTGTGATGTTCAAATATGAGAAAGCTTTCAGACTTTGTTGAAACGTCAGTTACACTTCAGATCTTCTATTAAATGAGAAACACTTTGCTTTTATTCACGTTACATAACAGTTGTGGTGCATTGCTTAATTGCTTATTACACACATATACACACACTAGGGTTGGGTATCGTTTGGGGTTATTTCGATACCGGTGCTAAATCGATATTTTAAAACAGTACCGGTGCCTAAACCGATACTTCTGAGCCACAAAATTATATATATTAATAGTAAATATATTTTAATAGAACAATATAAGTAAAGTTTAAAGTAAATGATTTTGCTTACTACCTTGGCAGATTATTTTGTATATTTTAAGAAGAAACTGACTTAATTTTGACTCATTATTTCTGAAAACAAGACCGTATTTTTTGCTGGTCTAGAAAATGCTTCTTAATGTAAGACTTGTTAGATATTTAGACTGATTTCTTTTATCTTTGCCATGATGACAGTAAATAATATTTGAATAGATATTTTTAAGATGCTAGTATTCAGCTTAAAGTGACATTTAAAGGCTTAACCAGGTTAATTAGGGTAATTAGGCAAGTCATTTTATAACAGTGGTTAACAAATATTTATTAAGGGGGCTAATAATATAGACCTTAAAATGTTTTTTTTTAAAGAAAATGTATTCTAGCTGAAATAAAACAAATAAGACTTTCTTCAGAAAAACTATATATTATAGGAAATACTGTGAAAAGTTTCTTGCTTTGTTAATCATTGTTTGGCAAATCTAAAAAGTGCTAAAGATTTTGACTTCAACTGTATTTTATATTTAATTATTATATCTTATTACTTATTTTGCTGCATTACTTAATTATTAGTTAGGTTAAAGTAAGAAAGAAATAAGTAACAGATTTAAATGTGTACTAAAATAGGGTTTTGTACACCAATAATCTAATAATACATGCATTTTTGTTTACAGCTTCATGTGCAAAATCATAATTTAGAGTGGACACAAGTCCAGTCTATCAAAAATCCAGATATCCATCAATAACAATTAAAATAAAAACATCAAATATTTAATTGCTATAAGCATGCTTTTATCAAATTATTTACTTTAACCTAACTAATAATTAAGAAATGCAGCATAATAAGTAATAAGATATAAGAAATAAATATAAAATACAGTTGAAGTCAAAATCATTAGGACTTTTTATATTTCCCAAACAATGATTAACAAAGCAAGAAACTTTTTTACAGTATTTCCTATAATATATTGTTTTTCTGAAGACAGTTTCATTTGTTTTATTTCAGCTAGAATACATTTTCTTTTAAAAAAACATTTTAAGGTCAATATTATTAGCCCCCTTAAGCAATATTTGTTAACCACTGTTATAAAATTACTTGCCTAATTACCCTAATTAACCAATTTAAGCCTATAAATGTCACTTTAAGCTGAATACTAGCATCTTAAAAATATCTAGTCAAATATTATTTACTGTCATCACGGCAAAGATAAAAGAAGTCAGTTATTAGAAATGAGTTATTAAAACTATTATTTAAAAAACGTGCTGTTATTAATAGTAAATATATTTTAATGGAACAATGTAATTAAAGTTTAAAGTAAATGATTTTACTTTACCCTGCTGGCAGATTATTTTGCATATTTTAAGAAGAAACTGACTTAATTTTGACTCACTATTTCTAAAAAAAACAAGACCGTACTTTTTGCTGGTCTAGAAAATGCTTCTTAATGTAAGAATTGTTAGATATTTGGACTAGAAACAAGAATTTTTTTTGTGATAAAATAATAATAAAAAATAACAATTAAACAATTAGAAAGAAATAAGTATAAAATTGGTTAAATTTAATAATATTTAACAGATTTAAATTTGTACTAAAATAGGGTTTTGTACACCAATAATCTAATAATACATGCATTTTTGTTTACAGCTTTATGTGCACAAGTCCAGTCTATCAAAAATCCTGATATCCATAACCAATAATTAAAATACAAACAACAAATATTTAATTGCTATAAGCATGCTTTTATTAAATTATAAATATTTACTTTAACCTAACTGATAATTAAGAAATGCAGCATAATAAGTAATAAGATATAATAATTAAATATAAAATACAGTTGTATCAAAATCATTAGCACTTTTTATATTTCCCAAACAATGATTAACAAAGCAAGAAACTTTCCACAGTATTTCCTATAATATATAATAATATATAGTTTTTTCTGAAAGCCTTATTTGTTTTATTTTGGCTAAAATACAGTTTTTAAAAAATCATTTTAAGGTCAATATTATTAGCCCCTTAAGCAACATCTGTTTTCTATAGTCTACTAAACAAACCACTGTTATAAAATGACTTGCCTAATTGCTCTAATTAACCTAGTTAAGACTTTAAATGTCACTTTAAGCTGAATACTAGCATCTTAAAAAAAATTCTAGTTAAATATTATTTACTGTCATCATGGCAAAGATAAAATAAATCAGTTATAAATTAGAAATGAGTTATTAAAACTATTATGTTTAAAAATGTGCTGAAAAATTCTCTGTTAAACAGAAATTGGAGAAAGTTATACTGTACAGGGGGCTCATAATTCAAGAAGGCTAATAATTCTGACTTCAACTGTACGTAGTAGGAAAGGCACAACACCTTTATCCAATAGGGGGCGACCTGTCACTGTGTGTGCCTGTATGAGAGCTTTAAGTTTGTGCATTGAAAGACTTTCTTGGAATAATTTTTTCCTGGAAAATGAACAAATGATGTAATTTCATAGCCTTGAAAATTACCAGCCCCGCACAGCTCCTTGTTAAATAAATATATTGTGTGCTAAATGAATAATTAGCTGCTTTTATTCAGCAGAGAAAAATATGAAACGGCTCTCAATATTTTTGTCGTTTCACCCCAGCGCACAAGCCAAAGTTTTCAATTAAAATTATCTGTTCTGAGTGTGCTCAGCGTTTGCCTCATTTACACTTTAATGCATCTCTCATATGCATGTCATTCAGACGGATTTCGGGAATACATCATGCGGATTTTAGCTGTGTCAATATCTGGGGCTCTGGCTGATGGGAATTTCCACACTCTGAAAGAGTAAAATGTTAACAGCACATAATCAGAAACCGCATTGACCTGCATTACCCACGGTAAAATATTGCCACTCAACATTAACAGCATTAAGCCAATGGAGTGGAACCAAATAAATGAAACACGCAAACCAACAACGCACACACTCACACACACACACACACACCTTCATATACAAGACTACCTGCCAGTGAGAAACTGTTGCTGCACACAGAGCATGATGGATGTCTATAGCGTTTGCTTCATGTCTTGTGCCTTGTAGCTAGAAGTTCAGTGTTTTAATGGTGATTAATCAGCCATCGCATAGTTAGAACTGTCTACTTTTAATCTAGGATGTCTGTGGGGTCTTACATTACAAAAACAGAATTTTAGGTCATAAAAGTATTAAATTCACCCTTAATTAATTTTAAACAGGTCTTAACTTTCCCATGTTCATGGTAAATCGAGACAAAATCCATCCAATCACCAATAATACATCTCAATTCATTAACTTTTATTCATTTATTAGTTATTTACCATGTTAATATGGTTTTAATTTCTTGCTTAAAATAACATTTGTTTAAAATGTTATTGTGTTTATAGGTACCTGTTGAGGACACTGACCTAGACAGAATTAATAAAATAATAATAATAATATTATGAATAACTAAATACACACACACACACACACACACACACACACACACACACACATATATATATATATATATATATATATATATATATATATATATATATATATATATATATATATATATATATATATATATATATATATATATATATATATATATATATATATATACACACATACACACTAACCGGTCACTTTATTAGGTACACCTAAGTAATACCAGGTTGGACCATTTTGTCTTCAGAACTGCCTTAATTCAGTTTTAAGTCCCCAGGAGGATATAAAAACAAGTATATATGTATGCGTACACATGGATATATCTTTATGTATACATATCTATATGTAAATAAATAAACTTTTATAGATAGTAGATTTGGGCAACGCAGTGGTGCAGTAGGTAGTGCTGTCGCTTCAAAGCAAGAAGGTCGCTGGTTCAAGCCACGGCTGGGTCAGTTGGCATTTCTGTGTGGAGTTTGCATGTTCTCCCTGCGTTCGTGTGGGTTTCCTCCAAGTGCTCTGGTACATGTGGTACAGGTGATTTGGGTAGGCTAAATTGTGCATGGTGTATGAGTGGGAATGAGTGTGTATGGATGTTTCCCAGTGTTGGGTTGTGGCTGGAAGGGCATCCGCTACGTAAAACATATGCTGGATAAGTTGGCGGTTCATTCTGCTGTGGCAACCCTAGATTAATAATGGGACTAAGCTGAAAAGAAAATGAATGAATAATAGTAGATTTGCCAGATCATGTATACTCACAGGCCAGTTTATTAGGTACACCTTATTGGAACCAGGTTGGACCCACTTTTTCCTTCAGAACTGCCTTAATCCTTCATGGCATAGTTTTAACAATATACTGGAAATATTCCTCTGAGGTTTTGTTCTAATTTGACATGATAGCATCATGCAGTTGCTGCATGAAGGCTGCACACCCATAATGCGAATCCCCCCTTCCACCACATCCCAAAGGTGCTCTATTGGATTGAGTTCTGGTGACTGTGGAGGCCATTTAAGTACAGTGAACTCATTGTCATGTTCAAGAAACCAGTCTGAGATGATTCACACTGTATGACATCAGAAGATGGGTACACCGTGGTCATAAAGGGATGCACATGGTCAGCAACAATACTCAGATAGGCCGTGGTGTTGATACGATGCTCAATTGGTACTAATAAGCCCAAAGTGCGCCGAAGAATATCCCTTATTGTCTTGACCATGTCTTCATGCCTAAATGCATTGAGATGTGATTGGCTGATTAAAAATTTTGCATTAATGAGCAGTTGGACAGGTGTACCTAATAAAGTGGCCGGTATATACAACCGGAGTTTGCATGTTTTGAGACATTATTTAAAATATGTGGCTAGGAAACAAACTAATTTAAATTTTGTTGATGGGGCAAGTAAAATATGTTCTACGCTGAGTGTTTAGCCTTGTATAAGTCTAAAATTGAATTCACAATGGTCTTTAAAAGTGTTGAATTTGACTCGCGGATGCTCTGTAGTCTGCCACCAGCACAAATATTTAACCATTGAGTCACACCGGGTCAACATGACTCTACATTAAAGTCACTTTCAGTTCCTGTGACTTCGCTGTAGATGCATTAATGCACACAGAACTGTGACTCCGCTGATAAAGCATGATGCACCAAGGGCATTAGTTCCATTTCAATGCATCTAGTGATAAACTGTTACATTAAGTAGTTTAAAACGTCTGCCGTAATGCATTAATGTGGACCTCTCTAAAGGTGTCTTTACACAATTGAGTCAAAGCTGTTATATATCGAGGCTGCATAAAAGCAGAATCCTGACCCACCTACATGTAGTGTCAGACTCTGATGCTGTTTGGCTTATCAGTAATACAGTTTCATTTTAATTTCATTATTATTATTAATGTTTGTTTTGTGTGTCACTTCATTTTCTTTCCTTTTTTTTCTCTCTAGAATGACTTTTAGGCTGTTGCAACTTGTGATTGGATCTTAACATTAGTGTATTTATATGTATGAACATGCATCTTATGTAACAAAAATGTAAATGAGAGCTAGTATTTCAACCTAGTAAGACTTTATGATTTTATTTCTCAGGTATACATGTTAAGCCTATTTTCATAATGCAATTACATACACACACTAGAAGACATGGTTGACGGGGACACTTCTTAGGTGTTATATGTTTAATTCTGTAAAACTGCTTTATTTTATTTTCAAAAGAATGCTTTAAGTATGAGTTTTAAGGAGTTGAATTGCAGGGACATGAAGTGTGACCCTGTAAACCACCTTAATAGAGTGCAACTAGTTCATACCCATGTCATTATACAACTTTGTGTCCCTGTAAACCTCATGTTGTGCAACCTATGTGTATTAAGTTTACGATTCAGGTTCAATAAAATAAATGCCCACAGATATGCTGAGGTAGGCCCCTCTGATATAATTCAGTGAGGTTATTCTCTGTTAAAATAAGGTAAATCTGAATATAAATCTTTCCCAAGTTTGAATAAATTACCAGAAATGAATTCTTAGATAAATCAGAAAATACAATGGATTTGATTAGAATAGAAATGTAAAGATTGGGAAAAACTTGACATATTTATTTAACATATTCATTCACAAATGGACACAAATCTCATTTTAGATTTAATTCTGTTTTAGAAGTAAAATAAATAACTAAATAAATAACCTTAAGATAATTTCACAAGATTAATATACCTGTAGAATGTATTATACTGGGTTACACGCATACAGTAGTCAACATTTAAAGTACACTCACCGGCCACTTTATTAGGTATACCATGCAAGTACCAGGTTGGACCCCGTTTTTGCTCTCAGAACTGCCTTAATCCTTCATGGCATAGATTCAAGAAGATACTGGAAATATTCCTCAGAGATTTTGCTCCATATTGACATGATAGCACCACGCAGTTGCTGCAGATTTGTCGGCTGCACATCCATGATGCCAATCTCCCGTTCCACCACATCTCAAAGGTGCTCTCTTGGATTGAGTTCTAGTCAGTGTGGAGGCCATTTAGGTACAGTGAACTCCTTGTCATGTTTAAGAAACCAGTCTGAGATGATTTTCGCTTTTTGACATGGTGCGTTTTCCTGCTGGAAGTAGCCATCGGAAGATGGAGACACTGTGGTCATAAAGGGATGGACATGGTCAGCAACAATACTCAGGTAGGTTGTGGCGTTGACATGATGATCAATTGGTACTAATGGGCCCAAAGTGTGCAAAGAAAATGCCCTCACACCATGACACCATCACCAGCCAAAGCCATTGATACAAGGCAGGATGGATCCATGCTTTCATGTTGTTAACGCCAAATTCTGACCCGAACATCCGAATGTCACAGCAGAAATGGAGACTCATCAGACCAGGTAACATTTCTCCAATCTTCTATTGTCCAGTTTTGGTGAGCCTGTGTGAATTGTAGCCTCATTTTCCTGTTTTTAGCTGACAGGAGTGGCACCCGGTGTGGTCTTCTGCTGCTGTAGCCCATCTGCTTCAAGGTTGGACGTGTTGTGTGTTTAGAGATGCTCTTCTGCAGACCTCAGTTGTAACAAGCGCTTATTTGAGTTACTTTTACCTTTCTATTAGCTGGAACCAGTCAGGCCATTCTCCTCTGACCTCATCAACAAGGCATTTGCGCCCACTGAACTGCCACTCACTGGATATTACCTTTTCATTTTCGAATCATTCTCTGTAAACCCTAGAAATGGTTGTGCGTGGAAAATTCCAGCAGATCAGCAATTACTGAAATACTCAGACCAGCCCTTCTGGCACCAACAACCATGCCAGGTTCAAAGTCACTTAGATCCCCTTTCTTCCCCATTCTGATGCTCGGTTTGAACTGCAGCAGATGGTCTTGACCATGTTTACATTCCTAAATGCATTGAAATGCTGCCATGTGATTGGCTGATTAGAAATTTGCGTTAAAGAACAGTTGGACAGGTGTACCTAACAAAGAGGCCAGTAAGTGTAGATGAAAAAAATTGATTAAGACAAAATGAAGACAAGAATGGGTGTTTAATCTGCTTTAAATGTTAACTATTGTGTGTGTGTGTGTGTGTGTGTGTGTGTGTGTGTGTGTGTGTGTGTGTGTGTGTGTGTGTGTGTGTGTGTGTGTGTGTGTGTGTGTTAAACAAACTGTAATAACATTAATAACACTCCTTTCAGACTGTGAACTCTTCAAGGACGAGCACGTGCGTATTCTTTTCATCACTATTATATTATGCTGTATTTTACAGCACTTTATTTGTTCATATTGGTCTCTCGCTTTGTGCAATGAGTCTCACAACGTTATTCCTGCCATATAATGTCTTCATAAATGCAATTATGCCGCCTTTGCAGCATTTAAAAGCATGTCTAGACTCATATTTGTGGCGTGTACACATCTCAAGCGACTTCTTATGTGCAATGTAAAGAGGCGTTGCGTGTGTGGTGCTGAACGGACAGCTCCCCCTCCCCACACACACAGGTCCTGAACCACTGCACTACACACACAGAGAGAGAACACCTTACAAATATGCTTCCTCCGCGCTATGTTTACTAATGAAGTTAATCTATTGACTTATTTATTCCGTTTAATTAAAAATGAGCCGATATTCCCATCAGTCTCCCCCTGCAGCTGAAATCACCGCAGTGGACAGCCGGCAGTTTAGAGCCATTACAGGCTGATTCCAAATGAAAACCGGGGCTGCTTTTAATTTGTTAGGAGTGATCAGGGGGAGTGAGGGCCCGGTATTGATTCCCTCCGCACCGCACAGGATGTTTTACAGCTTAAAGTCAACACCTGCGTATCACCTCCAGCACACCGTTTATCCCCCAGTGAATGCACCACCACTCCCTTTGTTCTGAGTGGAAAAAGTGTGTGTGATGCGAGCGAAAGCAAAACTACAAGCTCAGGTTATAATAGACATCTAAAAATATAAATAAACTTCGGTTGTGCTTTGGTTTGTTTAGTTAACTTACATCATGTGATCAAATATATATATATATATATAAACAGTTTAATATTTCGTCACTTGAAAAGGAGAGGGAGAGAGAAATCGAGGGAAGTGGGCGGAGTTACGGTTGAGAGTGGGCGGACACGCGCACCGTTCAATTACACGGCTCCGTTTCTCCCGGTCGCGCTCAGTGCAGCAGGATCTGAGGAAACTCTCGGTACTCTCCCGTGTCTCGGATACTTTACGGTCCCACAGACGGAGCTCCAATCACTCGTTCCGTTTGGAACCGAGGACTCTCCCACGTTTTAAGGTGAGTGAAGCAAACAAACAGTCGAAGCTAATTAAAGCAGACGCCAGCTCGTGCCCGAGGAGAGTGGCCGTTAAAGTCCGTTATTATTATTCGCTTGTTGTCAGTCAGCCTCAGGATTTTCTCCTCGGGGACGATTAATTATATCAGATAAACATATTCAGCGGATTTATAATCCAGCAATAATCCTCACCCTGTGCCCGTGACGCTTTGGAGTTGTTTATTGGATAAGAACTAACGTGAGCTTTTTAATATTTAATATTATTGGGCGTGTTTAAACGGAAGTCGTCTCGAAAGGGTTGTTGGCGTCTTTACCTCAGGCGCCCTGTCTGTCTAATTTTACCCGCTGTCCTCTCTCTGTCTTTCTCAGATGATGTTGAGTCTAGGTTTGTTCGTGTCTCTGGTGGGTTTGACGGTGTCCGTTACCGGCAGCAGTGACGGGAACCCGCTGGACAATGATAAGTGGATGAGCACCGTGTCCCAGTACGACAAGAGCAAATACTGGAACAAATTCCGCGACGTGAGTTTTGCACTCTTTTCTTTTGCTGCTGGGACGCAATGTGTGTGTGTGTGAGGCAGGTTTTGGCTTTCCTCATAAGGACCAAATGTTCCCTCAAAGGTCTGTAGTCATTTTAATTAGCTTCATTTAGCATAAAAAGTCAGAGGAAGGTCTTTGTTTTGTTAGCCTCCTTGGGAGTTCCCTAAGTATCCTCTGAAGAACACCAAAAGCTGCATGGAGCTTCTTTTGTTGCCTTTCCTATGATATAAAAGCTTCATTAAATAATGTATTCATTAAAAATATAACATCTTAAAAGGTATAATTTAGTGTTAGTAGTTAATTAGTCTTTATAATACCTCAATGGATATATTCATGAGCTTGTATGTGGCTGTTTTTTTTTATTAATTTAGTGTTCATATACTATATAATTGAGGTAAATATGGTCTTATATTCGCACATTCTGACTTTCTCCTTAATAATATTATTTCAGAAAAGTATTCTTTGCAAATTCTGAAAAAGGAAATCGTTAGCAGCCGATGACTGTTAAAGTACAACATTGTTTACAGTCATTTGAATAGAGCTAATGTTGTTTCAAAGTCACAATTACATAAGATTTCAGGTTGAATATTTAAAGTAGCATTGTAAACAGCATGGAGTTAAAATGAATAAATGAATGTGTGAATATAAACCAACTTTACCTCAATCCATTCCACATATGATCAGTGCATCTATAATTACAGTACATGATGCCTTAAAGTTATTTTAGAAATAATGCTGAAAAAATGGCAACACATTTGAGCTCTTCCAGCGTTATGGATGTGACATTTACAGTAAAATCTCAAAACATAAATTCACAGAGAAAGTATTTGTTAATATTTATATTCAAACATCTGTTTATAGTTTTCAAAACAACTAACCAAAGAAGTATGGGATCAGAAAGATGTCTGCGAGTTTACAGTATACAACAGACTTTGTAGAAATTCTGTGAATTCAACTGCACAACCCGAAATAAATAATGCTTATCAAAAGGAAAAGAGATGGTTCACTATAGAACCAAAATGATTGATTTTAGTTTATTTGACATGTTTTGCATTAAGAGGAAAAAGCTCCGTTAAGGATGTGACCGATGTGGAACTTTTGGTAAATCAAATATAGTTGTTTGAAAACATTAACGGAGACATTTTTGAGCATTTTAAAGCACTGTAAAATACTTGCTTGCACAAAAAAATGCAGAAACGGTTTGACAAAGGTTGACATTTGCATGGAATTGCTCACTTCAGAATTTAAAGTTATTGGTATTAAGTTGTTTATTTATTTATTTATTTATTTATTTATTTATTACCATTGTCATAATACCCTTAAAATTATAGTTCACCAAAACATCAATATTTCATGATAAATTATCTAATCTTAGGTAATTTAGCTTTTTTTTTTTTTTTTACAAAATGGATGCCAGTTGCTCCTAATGATACTTTGAGATCTTAAATACTTGAAACAGTTAATCTGTGCAAAAAGCTAAACACAAATATTAATAGTAATCCGCACAGTCCTGAGAGCATTCACAAGTCTTGAGCACAAGCTTACTGTTGTGTAATGATTGTATGGGACTCAAGTAAACTTTTGTTTATCGCGGAAGCTGCAACCTTTATTAAAGTTGTAAACAAATAGTAACAGCTTGTGTGCGAGTTTGCACACGTGCACAGCATTATGAATCACTCCATACTATTGTGAATGAGCTCAAAATCTATATTGTTCTGCTAAAGAAACAAACTCTGAAGATCAAGAGTTTCAAGAGCACATTTTTATTTTATGGTGAAATATTGCCTTAAATATAGAGAAATTTGATGTTTAGATAGTTTAGCTCATTTTTAAACAAGCACAATTGACTCCTAAATCCAGAATATTCCATTACAGTTGTGGTTTCTCCCAAAAGTTGCCATACTGACTTTAATAATGTGCATAGTTTTAGTATGCAGTCAAAGTAAGCCAATTGGGATGCAGCGTGTGTGTGGTCTTGTACACGTGTTGTGTAATCCGCAATGGAGAGATTGAGATCTCGAAATGAAGCACCTGTCTATAAGTTCAGAGGGTCTCAGCTGTGGGATCTAGATGAGAGTGGGATCGGAGGCTCTTTATATGGATGAAGTGATTGCAGGAGGTGAAGATGAAGAGTCTCTTCATGCCTCTCGGTCCTTCTCTCTTTCGCTATGCATCTCTCTTTCCTCTCGTTCTTTTTCTGTACCTTTCTCGCTCTCTTTCTCTCTGTCAGTAATTTTTCTGTGTTAATGAGAGGTGATATTATGAATGCTGATGCAGTAGGAGAAGCATTGAAAGGGAAGGTGACAAGGACATTAGCACATAAACGAACACACACGCTCGTATGGTTCTATCTGAACAACCGCCAATTCTGGAAAAAATCATTAGGCGTGGGCAGAGTGACCGACATCTTGCGTCTTGGTATGTGTATAGGTCACAATGTTGTCATTTTGACTGGAAATTCAATGCAAATGTTTTGTATATTAAATAACTATCTGGCAATGGTATTTTTAGACAAGGCTGTACATGAAAATGAAAAACACTTCATGTCTTTTTATCTTTTTATTTGGAGGACGAGGAAGTGCTGATAAATATTAGATTAATCATAATTTAAGTAGTATGAGAGCAAAAAATAGGTTGAAAAAACTGATTAAATTATCAGCAGGTGAAAAATAATGAACATTAAAATTTATTCGAGTTGGAGTTTGAATTGAAACGGCAACATTGTAGGAAACATTGAATGGGAAATGGAATTCAGTGAATTAAAATAATCACTAATATATAAAGTAATTCAACAAGTAATGGGATTCTTGGAAATAAAATGTTTATAACTTATAAGGTATGTGCAATTCCTCTACATACACTATAAAGCAGTGTTTCTCAACTGGTGGGTCGCGACCCACTGGAACATTTTAAGTGGTTCACGGAGTGTGTGGTCAAAAAAACAACATAAGTTATGTTTTTTACTTATTTTGCTTGTACCGGACTTTTATTTTGAAATGCGTGCAACAACCCTACTGTTTGACATGTGAAATTTCATCTAATTATTGCAACAAATATGTCAACGCGCAAGTATGACTCCTAATATGTAAAGTATGGATATATATACATATATATATATATATATATATATATATATATATATATATATATATATATATATATATATATATATATATATATATATATATATACAGTATTGAAGACAAAAAAGACTTAAAGCCTCAGTGTCATATGTACTGAGGTGCTCTCATAAGAGCATTAAACTCTCTAAATTAAAACGACATTTAGAAACCAGAAAACATGTTTTATTAAGTTTATAATTAACAGTATTTGTCATTTTTACTTTGTAATATTTCTATAATTTGATCCTTTTTGTTAAATGACAGCAATAAAATTGTGTTTACTTGTAAGTCTTGGTGAATTTCTTATGATGTATCTGTCACTACTTGTGTATGTTAACAAATAAATACAAATTAAGTATAATTCCTAAAATTGTATTATAGTTCCTAAAAATGTAGGTCGCGGCTTGATGACCATGTAAAATTGTGGGTCCCATGGCCAAACCAGTTGAGAACCCCTGCTATAAAGGAATGATTATCAGTATTGAAAATGAACAGAATCAGAGTTACTGAATAAAAAATGCCACTAAAACGAAAATAACCTGCTGTAGGATAAAGGGCAAACATGTCTCTGTGCAATTAAAGATATGTATCATGACTGTTGTGATTAAAGTGAAAGGTAAAAATTGCACATATTTCTTCTAGGGCTGCGAATAATAACCAATTACATGTTTCTGTAGAGCTTATGAATGTAACGGCCAATCATAAAATGCCAGAGTTTCTCTCGTTATAAACAACAAGGACTTTTTAGGTGCATAAGTCACACTAGAATAAATGTTTTACCCTGACAGTAAATTCATCTTCTGGACAGCTGAAGTGTTTGAGTAGGTGTTCATGAGCAGCCAGTGAAGACTAGGCTGGCATTGTGCTAATATGTTACAGATCTATGTAGATCAGTTAAAGAATGAAACTACTGTAATTGCTCACAACTTTTTTGACAGTTTAGAATTAATTATTTATTTCAAGAGTTCACACTTAGATAAGATTTGAAGTTATTAGCTGGTTTTGGCATGCTGTCCTGGTATAGAACCCTGAGCTCGGAGATAATTTAGCCCAGGATTCCCACCTCGTCAATAAGCGTATAAGTCGGTCTGAGATCTGGTCTTGAGAGCTCCCCTTGGTGGAAAAGGAGGAGATGGGGCGGAAGGGGGGATTCTTCCAAAATGAAGAAAGGCAGTAGGGTGAAATCGGTCTATTTATTGTAGGCTTGCATCAATCTGATGCAATGAGAGAGAATGGATGAGAGACCAGCTGCGATCAATCATATCACGTGCTCCTCTCGGAATTAGTTTGTAAAACTTCACTTCAGGAGACAATAACTTTGTTGTGTAAAACTTACAATTGATTTATTTATTTATTTATTGTTTTACTTTGCAGAAAGACATCTGCATTACCCACTGCAAGAAAGCTATTAGGGCTGCTTTATATTGGAAAAATCTGACATTATGTTATTTTGTTTTGTAGAGATATATAGCAATACGAATATAATAGATGATCTGAATAGCTCTTTTTGGGATGATTTCATTCATTTAGGTCAACTGGGATGGTCAAGTCTTTTTCTATGTAGTGCATCTGGATAAAACATAATAAACAACAAGCAAATAAATATGAAAGAACTAAAAAAAAAGTGAAGTAAACAGTGCTTTATGGTTTTATTCGGAGTCTAACAGTATTCAAGTACATAAATTGAACAATCAAATGTAAAATAACATGATCATCATTGTATAAATAGTTTAAAAACATATATTACAATATTTTTATTTTTTGAATCTTTAATCGAAACCTGCAATGTGACTGTTGCGAATACACACATTGCGATATTAATGCTCAAACGATATGTTTTTTAAGCCCTAAAAGGTATTATTTGAAAAAGCATAAGAGGAGCAATATTTATTCTCAATTTAATTCTGAATGCACAAACCAGTTGTAAATCAACTCCTGTGTCATTTTTTAGTTATGTGTCAATACCACCGCGTAAATACCACCGCGGTGACTGAAGCTCTGCACAAGACTTTTGGCCAGCGGAGAAATTAAAATGGTCGTGCCCAACTGAGTCTGGTTCTCTCAAGGTTTTTTTTCTTCACTCCCATCAGGGGAAGTTTTTTTTCCCTCTCCGCTGTCGCCACTGGCTCACATGGTTCAGGATTGGTAGAGCTACGCATCGATGAATTTGCTCTTCAGTGTTTGAACTCTCAGTAATGATTAAATCACACTGAACTGAGCTAAACTGAACTGAACTGAACTTAAACACTAAAAACTGAACTACACTGTTCCAGTTACTATGACCATTTATGTGAAGCTGCTTTGACACAATCTACATTGTAAAAGTGCTATACAAATAAAGCTGAATTGAATTGAATTAAATAATTGTAAATTAATCTTTAATTAATATGTATTCTTAAAAAAGATGTTCTTTATTGTCATTGAAGGTTCCACAAAGATTCGTTCACAGCCAAAGAACCCCTCATTCAACAAAAGGTTATTTTAGTGGAAAAAGATTCTTTAAATGTTCTTTGGTGGTTCTTAAAAATGCTGGGTTCCACAGTGTTTATTTTGTTTATTACAGATTAAAGTGGATTGAACATAAAACAATGAAGTTGTCCCAAACAAACCTTAAGAATTGTGTTGGTTCATCTCATATTAATTAAGTAGCTTGAATAAGTAGCAATAGTCATTTTTTGAGTGTTGAAGAACATTTTTACAAATGCTTATTTGGGGGAACCAAAAATGGTTCTTGTGTAGCATTCTAGCAAAAATACAACAATAAACACTGCCACCTTAATGTATACAGCAAGTAAATGGTATAGCCACACATTCCTGCTGTTGTGCGATATATACGTCACATCGCTCAGCCTTAATTATCTCTGTAGTTGTGTACTCGGAAGTGTGTGTGGTGTGAGTTTGTGTAATAACTCCACAAGCTCCATCAGTCTGTCAGGGCGAGAGATGACAGGTAGTCTTGAGTCCACGGTTTAAAAGCTTTAAACTGTAGGTTTCCTGAGGATCTAGCACAGAGAGACATATTTTAAACACACACACACACACACACACACACACACACACACACACACACACACACACACACACACACACACACACACACACACACACACACACATTTCAGAAGACTTTCTGTTCCAGTAACAGTCTAAAGCCTGAAATTAGTGGTCGTTTTAAAGGTCGTTGTGAAATCTGTGTAGGCTTGGCTAATGCAATGCTTTGGCCTTAGCAATGCTTTTTCATTCACTTGGCTGCTTGATTGAAGAAGGCAAAGAACCTTTTAATGAAGAACAATATTATGGTTCTTTAGTGATGCGGGTGTGATGTGGGTTTGTGTGTGTGTGTTGGGTGGGTGCCATTTGGGATGGTTTGTCACTGGTGTCTTTGCTGATACATCTGCAATAATATGTTTGGCTCGAAGATGCCACTTCAAACTTGTACTTCAGTTCATCACTAAGAGAAGTGCACACAAATGTCCATCTGGAAGCTTTTTATGACAAAAAATATTCAGCACATTAGGAGTTGTCTTTATCGATAATATTACTGGCATTATATTATCACATATTATGATGATGGCAAGAAGTTGGGGTCAATCCTTATCAAATGATTTATTTTTGGTAAATTAATATTAACACATTAACATTGCATGTGTATATATATTCAGCTGAAGGCAGAAATATTTGCCTCCCATTTTTTTTTTCTTTTTAAAATATTTCCCAAATGATGTTTAACAGAGCAAGGAAATTTTCACAGTAGGTCTGATAATATTTGTTCTTCTGGAGAGTCTTATTTGTTTTATTTCGGTTAGAATAAAAGCAGTTTATAATAAAAAAAAAATTTATTAAGGTCAAAATTATTAGCCCCTTTAAGCTATATATTTTTTTCGATAGTCTACAGAACAAACCCTCATTATACAATAACTTACCCTAACCTGCCCAGTTAACCTAATTAAACTAGTTAAGCCTTTAAATGCCACTTTAAGCTGTACAGAAGTGTCTTGAAAATGATCTAGTAAAATACTTATTAGGCCCAATCCCAATTCTACCCCTTAGCCCTTCCCATTAGCCCTATCCCTCGTTTTGTGCATTCCCATAAAGGGGTTGGGGTGTCCCAATTTTCTTTAGCTTGAAGGTGTAGGGCTATGGGGAAGGGGTAGAAAACCCCTTTGAACAAAGATTTTTCAGGACCACACTCGAAACCAAGGGTTAAGCAGTGTTGCCAGATTGTGCAGTTTCCCACAAAATTGGGCAGTTTTGAACACGATTGTGCGGGTATTAAATGACATAGGCGGGTATAGAAAATCTGGGCGGTTTTGCAACAGAACATTGTGTGTTAAGTTTAGATTTTTTAAATTGTATTTATTCATGCTTGTAGACTGTTTATTATAATCTATGCAATCTTTCATTCATTTATTCATTAATTTTCCTTTTGCATAGTCTCTTTATCAATCAGGGGTCAACACAGTGGTATGAACCGCCAATTTATGCATCTAAAATTATAAATTATTTCCAAATAGAGATATTCAAGTCATCATTTGTATTCATATGGCAATATATATATCACAGAATAACAAACTATGGCAATGTTCTATTTTTTCGATATCGTGCAACCCTGCTGTATGTATGTTTTGTGTTTATTCTGCTAAGTTGAACATTTGCATGAAGCGTCTACCTTTTATTTTATATTATATTATATTATATTATATTATATTATATTATATTATATTATATTATATTATATTATATTATATTATATTATATATTATTTTATATTATACAATATTATAGTATATTATATTATTCATTCATTCATTTTCTTTTCGGCTTGGTCCCTTTATTAGACTGGGGTTGCCATAGCGGAATGAACCGCCAACTTATCCAGCACGTTTTTATGCCATGGATGCCCTTCCAGCCGCAACCCATCTCTGGGAAATATTTTATATTATATTATATTATATTATATTATATTATATTATATTATATTATATTATATTATATATTTATTATTAATTTATTATTAATTTAAAAGCCGAACTACTATCAGTACAGTTACAGTTACACAGGTATGGACACTATTGACAATTAGGCTTTTATATTCACACGTGCTCATTTGGTGCAAGTAATGTCTTTTTAGCACTAATACATAGATGGGTGTCAGAACTCTTTTTGGTTGTAATTGAATCCATTTTATTTAAGTTAATTTGTATGCTAGTGCGCTCATACATTAGCAAGATTATTTCGGAGCACATTTACACTTTTAAAATTCACAGTTGAGAAAACTGAACAAAAACTTTTGATGATTCGTCTGTCAAAATGTTTTGCCCCAACTTCCAGATTTAATGGGAAACCATGACAGAGGAAAGAAATCTGACCTTGTCAAGTTGTTACTTTAACAGTGAAGGATTGACTATCCTTCCCAAGGGCTGATGGGAATGAAATGGTAGAGCTGGACAAGTAGAGGTGAGGTTACAGCAGGACAAACATCTGGGAAAATCAGGTGTTTCCCCCCCCTAGTTTGTGTTGTATACATTATATACATACATTATAATGACATGAATCCATATTTGACTTGGATGCATATCATGATATTGAATTTTGAATGTTATAATCAATCATTTTTCAGACAGAGTTAAAAATACCAGCATTTAGATGGCGGAGATCTGACCATCATTTGATCATTTGAAAAGTACAAATTCAGGAGGCGTTATTATACTGACTGTACAGTACAATCTGATTCCTTTCGGTGTCCTTTTAACTCATTTATGAGAGAACTCAAAGGGCACAATCATAGGAGAGACCTTGTGCGTGTGTGTGTGTGTGGTATGGGTCCTCTGGGGCTGCTGTGACTGCCATGTAAATGAGCCTCATTACTGAGAAACCGCTCACCGTCTGAACAAGAGGACAGCAGAGGAGAGTCTGGAAATTTTGGTTTTGTTGATGTTCCATTGTTCTCCAGAGGAAGAAAGGCTGCTTGTGATTTACTGTAATCACTGGGATTTCTGTCTTTCTCCTTCTGGCTGCTTTTTGTTGCTTCTTTTCAAAATCAAATAGTGCTGACTATATGAACTTTGTCAACCTCCCTCAGATCTAACCTGTTTCAATGACTTGAGCAGTGAAAACCATAGGGGTGGTCCAAATATATATATATATATATATATATATATATATATATATATATATATATATATATATATATATATATATATATATATATATATATATATATTTAATTCTAGTCTAAATATCTAAAACTTCTTATATCAAGGAGCATTTTTTAGGCAAGTAAAACATATCGTCTTGTTTTCAGAAATAATACGCCAAAATTAAGTGAGCTTTTCCTTAATACAAGCAAAATAATCGTGTTTTTCCTTTTTACATAAGATTATTAAGCTTACCCCATTGACAGATTATTTAGCTTGTGTCAAGGAAAAAACTCACTTCATTTTGGCATATTATTTTTTAAAACAAGACAATATGTTTTGCTTGTCTACAGAATTCTTCTTGATCTAAGAATTTTTTGATATTTGGACTAGAAACAAGACAAAAAATCTAAGTTAGAAAAGCAATTTTGCAGTGTAGTAATCAATAGTGATTATTCTAAGCTTGGAAAGGGTCTGAATATTTTCAGGGCTTGTAACATTTCTAAATCCCTGGTAGGCTTTTGGGCAGGCTTGTTTAAGCTTTTGGTAGCCCTAAATAAATTCAAGTGCCCCGAATAGAAAATACATTATTTACTTACTAAAAAGAAATACATTTACAGAATTAAAAAGTTATAATAGCATTCATTGTTGGTTATATTTTTTTATTTTGTAAAAAAATAGCCTACATTTACTTATTTATTTTAATTGCTTTATATTTATACATTTATTTAATTATCATTTTATTTTATTTATAATTTTTTTTAGCATTTTTCATTTAAAGCCTACCTTTATTGTATTGATTTATTTACATTTATCAACTTTGTACCAGTTCTTTTGACAACAACAGTTAACTCAAATTCAGACATATATTAAAGGCTCCTTAAACATAAAAATTTTATACAACACAGTTACCCAATTTCTGAGAGGATGCAAAGTTATTGAAATAGGCAATATTTTTCCTCTCATTAAGATAGCCCAACAGGCAAAGTGGAACAATTTGTAGTACCCTGACTGGAAAAACATAATAGCCCTAGGACGTTTGGCTTGTAGTTTTGCGAGCCCTGTTCTCATCTCTATTAAAAGCAGGTATCTCTGTCTGTCTGTATGGATGAACGATTCCTGACATAATAAAAATCCAATCAAGTTGTGCGTTTGCGGCAGACCCAAGGAAGAACAGACAATGGACTAATGATGCGTAACACAGGTCTGTCAATATTTTTATTAATACTTTTAATAAAAGCTGCTTTTATTAAGCAGCCTAATGTTTAAAATGAAATCAGAAATCAGATCGCATATATGTTATGCATTGACATGGTAACAGGTAGGCTTTTTTCTTTTCTTTTTAGATAAAACAAGTCCAACTAACCATATTAAAAACCAAAAAATACATACTTTTAAAATCACATTTTAATCAGTGAAGAGCTGGGGTTTTTGTTATTCATGTCTACTCTATCAGATGACCTCAACTATGATGTTCACTCATTGGGGGATTCACAATGAGAACCGTTGTGGGATGCCAGGTATTTAGGAAACAAACAAAAAAAGACCCAAACAAAGAGATTGTTGACATCTTGGTCATTGTTCTATGTTGATTGTTGTTCTATTGTTCTTTTTATCTATTGTTCAGTCTATTCTATATATCATTCTGTCTCTTTATTGTTCTGTCATCATTTTATGCTTTAATCACTTTTTATTACATTCAATTAATTGATTGTTGATTCCATTCAAGCTACAAACTCACTTCAAATTCAGCAACAGAACTGAGGTTTAAAATGCATCCTCAGTTCAACACCAGAGAGAAGTAATAAATTCACATGCTTGAAATTTTGAAGTAAATTAATTTAAATTCAGATGGATGGCGGAAAATAAGACTTACTGCATGACAAAATTAGAGACTGAGTGGCCATCAGCTGAATGTGAATTACACTGCATATCAGCAGTGCTTTCAATGCGTTCAATGTTAGCCATTTATAACGACAGGCGTTTGAGTTTATTTGCCGTTTTAAGTCTTCTCTCTGCTTTCAGACGTCAGTGGCTTCAGGTCGAGGACCAGCAGGTTTAAGTCGCTGATGTGAAGCCCTTTTCTCCTCTCCTTTGTCCTGCGCCTGATTCCCTCCCCCCTTCTCTTTCTCTCGTTCTCTCATTCACTCTCTTTGACACATCCTGACCCTGAGTGCAGTCAGCCATGAAATCAGCCTCACAACGCACACACACACACCTGCCTAAATCAGCTGACTGTTTTCTGCCGTCATTAGTAGAGCCATGCATCCAAAATCCAGATGATTTTTTTTAGGGTCATGAAACCCCCTCTGTCTCAGCAGGGTGTTTTCACACCTCTAGTGTGTATAAAATCAGTAGTGGGTGAGTCCAGATTTGTTTAGGTGGGAGTGTCGAATGGCAAAAGAGGGATGTGTTTGCATGAAAAGGGGAGTTTCATTACGTGCACTACAGCTGATTTTCACTGCGGCAACACAAACACAGACGAAGAGAGTAGTTCTGATGGAATTTGATTCCGCACACCAAACGGGGAAAAAACCTCCGCATTTCTCGGTAGGTGCAGAGAATAGTGTCAATTAGCCGTGTGTGTGTGTGTGTGTGTGTAGACTATCCTGCCTCAAAATGTGGTGAAAATAATACACTACGGTAATAGACAATTTCAGTGTGGTCATGCCATTGGCTTATAAACATATCCTGCTTGTTATCAAACTATTTCATAATTGTGACAAGAGGCAATTCAATCATAACCTAATGTTAAAACAGCTATGATACCATCATTTATCAATATGTGGCTCTTTTTGCATTCTCTGACCATTGTTTTTGTTTACATCCCTCAGAATGGTCTATAGTTTGATGAATGTATTTACATGTTTACATTCAGAGAGCAGCATTTACAGTGGCTCCTTCAGTCCATAATATTTTAGTGATACTACAGTTTTTCTCAGTCGCTTTGGTGCATTTCTCACAACATTATTTACATTTGCACAACAGTTAATGCATTTCTCAAAACAATTAGTCATTTGTGCACATCCTAGTAGCAGTTTCTCATTCTTTTCAACAAATTGTGGATGCTTTTGGACAAGCATCAATTGCTTTCATACAACTCTCTGCTATTTATAACATTATCATTTGCTTCTGTCATCAGTCAAAATGAACTAAACTTGTGAATGCTGAATAGTCATTCCATGTAAAACTAATAGTCCTCATTTCATTACTTGAGTCATTACATACAAAAATGTTGAACTTGATGTCAAAATCTGTCAAACAAATTTTTATGAAACACATTTAAATCTTTATTTTTCTGAAAATGTCTTTGAACAATTTGATGAATGATTTACAGACCTGTGTATGTTGTAGGCTCAGTTCCAATATGTACTGCAATATTGTGTACAGTTGTGCACAGCTCTACCTAAAGGGAGTTTATGTTTGTTGTAAATAAGGGTGTGTTTATTCTTTTGCACAATGCTGTGAGTAAATTAGGATTGCAAAGAGCAAATGCAGTAAAAATGTGAAACATACATATTTAGTGTCTTGTACTCAGATAACTGACTCAATGCAGTGATGTCTCACATTACTGTAGTTTTCAAACGGCTGTGCAAATAGTCTATAGTGCTGTCTTGAGCATTTTCAGGAAGTGTCACCAAAATCTGACTTTTTTTTTTGCATTGAAAAAATGTACAGAGTAAACTGTCATAATGAAAACATGACTGAGCCATTTGACTATCTTGTTCATAAACAATGGTGTCAGGACTTATCATTTTGACGATACTGACAGTTTGATTGACATGAATACTTGCTTTTGAGGAATGAACTGTCCATTTTGAGCATGTGACATGCTTTTGCAGGTTATCAGCTAGGTTTTGCAGTTTGCACTAATTGTTTTGAAAAATGGATTAACTGTTGTGCAAATGTAAATAGTGTACTGAGAAATGCACCAAAGCGACTGAGAAAAACTGTAATGGTCTGTAAACTTAGTAACTAAATCATTTGGACTAAGGTATGTCTTTAAAATTGAAGAGTACTGCTGACGATACTAACCAACTTTGCCTCTGAATAAACATAAACAAAGACATTGATCACACACTCACCAAATATGTAGGACAATCAACACCAACTGGAACCGCATCTTTGTTTAAAAGAAGACGAGTGGCAAATCCGGAAAAGCTCTCGGATAAAAAGTGTTCCTTACAGACATATTTTTGTCGCGTGTTAGCAGACCACTGTAATCCACACATAGTCCAGCTGTGCTCTCATAGCGGGGAAATAGAAACAAAACCTTTGTTGCGGCACATTTATAAACTCAACATTGACGACCCATGTCTTAGAACAATTCTTCTTCCGCTTGTTTTAATGACTGTTAGCAGCACAACGTGGCGTCTCTCTGCCGTCTGAACACTGTAACAGGTTAAAAAAGGTCTTCGAAGCCATGATGCATATTAATGAAGTTGCACCTCATTCACAATAGAGCGCGCTGATTGGTTCAAACCAAGTCTTACTTATGAATTAATGACGAAAACTCAAAGACGTCACGTTGTACCGGCCGATACAGACATCCAATCTCCACACTGCAATTTACACAATGATCTTAGAAGAGGAACGAATTTGCTCAAAATAACACAAAAAACAACCAATTTCTTTTGATTGTTGTGAATTATATGTGTCTTAATAGTGTTTTTAGCAACGTGAGACAAATATATGACTGTCAACATCTCAAAAAATGTGTTTTGGTGTTTCGTGACCCTTTAAAGGGTTTGTTTTTGCATCTAGCTGCACTGTTTTGTATTTAGCTCCTTCTAGCTTTAGTGAGAGTGTGTGTTTCTATTGATTTGTTAATTCATTAGACTGGGCAGAAAAGCCGAACAGAATTGCTGAGGGAACATGAATGTGAGAGAGGCAGGTGTGTAAACCCACGGGACTCTTCACTGTGTGTGTGTGTGTGTGTGTGTATGTGCTGACAGACGGTATTACACCGAGCGTTCACAGCTGGGACTATGATGACGGTGCTGAGCATGTTCTGTAAATGTGTGCATGATGTGAATATATACATGAGTAAAAGGACTGTGAGGACTGAAGTCTGTTCTGAAGTGTTTTAGAAAGAAATACAGCATTTGGAACAATAGATGTATGACTGTGTCTCAAACCCAGTGAGCTGGCAACCTTAAAATGCAGTTTTGGGCATCACTGGTGTATTCAAATATGCCTGTGATGCATAAAAGATTACGGATGGCTGCAAAGTAGGTTTTGAGACCCAGAATTGCTTTCTGTCTGGCTGGCTGTCGATCTGCATTCAGAATCCAATTCAAGAGCTGGATTTATTTTCAAGATTAATTTTAGTAGTTTAGTATTAAATAGTTTTAATAAAATTTATTTTAAACATTGCCATACAAATTGATAAAGGTTTTAATTTTCAATTTAGCAAAAAATACTACAAGAATAACATAAACACTCAAAATAACTTAAAACACTTTGAGAGAATTGAAGAAACAGTATAATAATACTAATATTAAATAATACAAAATAATAATAATTTACATACTTTCATTATCTGTCAATTCAACAAAAGAGTCACCATCTAGACTTGCACTCGCACCCCAGAACGCAACTTAACTTAAATTTATTCCCAAAATCAAAGTAGAATAATAGTTGTATAACAATCATGTAGAAATGCATAAACCTAAACTTAACATAAACAGTAAACATATCTCTTAATTCTGATTGGTTAATTGTAATGTTGTTCCAGGATCAACATAGATGTTAATTCAGGAACATGTCCTACTTGGTGGAATCGGGTTGGGGATCTAGACTCTCAAAAAAGTCATAGAATCCTTTCCAAATAGACCAACATATATGAATTTTATTTTTCAAAAACTAAGAGGTAAAAAAAAATAGTTGTAAAAGTAGTTGTAGATAGATGCATGTATTCTAATGTCATCAATGTGCACTGAGGACAAGAACAAATTTAGGGTGCTTTTACACTAGCAATTTTGGTCCGCACCCGGGTTCGTTTGACGTCAAATTATGGTACGTTTAGCTAGTGTGAACGTGCCTTCTGGACTCGTGGTGGGACAATCGAACTTGGTTTCAGATTAGGCATTCAGACCAAGTGTGAAAGCACCACCACTCCAAGTCTATACAAAACTAGACAAGAGTAGGCCTCAATATTATAATAGTATTGATGTTTTTACCATATATTTTAAGAAATAACTAACAATACTAAAATTTAAACTATTTTTTTTATAGCATACGACATTGAGATAATATTGTATGGTAAGTTCAGTATCGAAATATGAATAGTATCATGACTTGAGCGCTCTAGATCACAATAAATGTTTGAAACTTAAAAAAAAAGACTTTTTTCATTTTAGACTTTTTAAAACTCAAGGATGCATATTTCTCAAAACTACACAAATCAATGACGTCCATACTTAATCGATCATCAATTTGTTGTTTCAGTTTAATTAAATATCAAAAATTCTTGATTAATTGTTTGCATTTTGACATCTGATATGAATTTTAATTTTCAGCATCATTATTTTAGCGTCACATCATAATTCCAATAAGGAAATCTGGGGATTTTTGCCATTCATTCATTCATTCATTCATTTCGGCCTAGTCTCTATTTCAGAGGTCACCACAGTGGAATGACCTGCCAAATATTCCAGCATATGTTTTATACAGCGGATGCCCTTCCAGCCACAACCCAGTACTGGAAAACACACATACACTTTAACATTCACACACACAGACATTACGGCCAATTTAGTTTATTCAAAGCAGTTAAAGCGAATGTGTTCGGACTGTGGGGGAAACTGGAGCACCCAGAGGAAACCCACGCCAACACGGGGAGAACATTCACATACAGAAATGCCAACTGACCCAGCCGGGACTCAAACCAGCAACCTTCTTGCTTTGAGATGACATTTCTAACCACTGAGCCACCGTGCCGCCATCATAAAAACATTTCTTGTTAATATTAGCAGTGTCATTTTTCTGCTTCAGGTTTTTGTGGAAACAGTGCTACTATTTTTAAAGAATCTAATCCACATGCTTTCAAATATACTGACCCTGAATACACATTAAACGGTAAATTCCTCCAGCGTTCATGTTTTTCTCTGTGGGTCATCAAACAGTGATCTATGTTAATGTGTGTGGGAGTGTTCGACAGTATTGACCGGCCTCCAGAAACACCGCCAATCAATCAATCACTCGCTTGAAAAGTTAGCAGAGTCCTGCTGGGAGACCCATCATGCGAGTTTGGAGGTTAGTCTCTTATCAGGATGCAGTGCACTTTAAAGGGGAGCTATTATGCAAAAATCACTATTGTAAGGAGTTTAAACAGTTCTGTGGCGATTTTTTTTGTGAATATAACCAGTCTCTAATGCTAAATAGTTAATTAATTCAATTGTTTATAATGACTTGATTAAAACATTCTCCCTTTGTTGGCTCACCCATTAGTGACGATCTCTCTCTTATTAACATAGGCAGCCGTCCGCTATTAGAGTTTTCACACAGAAGATAATGTCAGCGACTAAAATTATTATAAATGTGGAGTTTTATAATGCACAACTGATCATTGTAATCTCTATAGCAGGGGTCACCAATATTGATCCTGGAGGGCCAGTGTCCCTGCAGGGTTTAGCTTCAAATTGCCTCAAGACACTTGCCTGGATGGCTGTTTCTCAATATGCCTTCTTCAGCGATCTTGCGTCCTCGTGTTCTTGTGTAACGTCTTCATCAGCTGCCTAAGGTTAGTTCCAATACTCAAGACTGCAAGAACAGAGAACGTGTGAAACTTCCTGGATGTGTTCTTGATATTGAGGACGCACCGATGCATACTTGAACACTGAACTCGAGCTAGAAGTGCCAGAAATCATAGTGACTGGAGGTGGGAAGCGCAGCATTTTATTTATATGTATTATTAAAGTTCAGAGATATGACTTTTTAAAATTTTTATTATTTTTTTATTTACCTCACAGGGCTCGAAATTAACCTTTTTGCTTGGTAGCACCGGTGCTCCTAACTTAAAAAATTTAAGCGCATCAGCCAAAATTTAGTCGCACCCACCAATTATAAGCACCGTTACTACAAGTTTTATACAAACTTATTTATTGTATTTGAAATCAACACTAATCAAACAAACAAGCAAAAAAAAAAAAAATAATAATATATATAAATGCAAGCGTGAGGAAAATATGTCTCAACGAAATCCCGTTATCACAAGAAAATAGATTTTTATAACAGAACTGAGTGAGCAAAAGATACACGGAGCGCTCACCGGCCCTGCACACACTGCTTGAATGAATCTGTTAACGGTATAACTCTGCTGTTCTCACAAGTGCTGTCTGATACCGGTTTATTTGTATGAGTAGCGATATTAGTTTACTCAATGCAAGCCTGTTCGCGATGGTGTACGTGGTGTTCAATTTGACATATAGCTGCCCCTTGCATGGCGGACAGCATCTGGCGATTATATAAAGGATTAAACAGAAGCTCTCGTGCTAGATGTGGCAAACAGTTACCTGAAAACTCCATCCCACAGACTTTTTATAGCGGACTTGAAGCCAATGGAAGTCTTCTACTCTTGGAAAAGTGTAGATAGTGGATTAACATTTAGCACATGATCACTACTAAGATGTTTCAGTATTTATAACTTTAGATGCCATGGTTTCATTACCAAAATGGTCGCAATTTCGAGCCCTGCCTCAGGAGTTTCCCTAAATGAAACAGTTGAATATCAACATTACCATGAACATCTTAATAATGGAATAAACACATTAATGGTGTTTATTTGCTGTAATTTGTAAATTTGTTTTATTTATATTGTCCAACGTATATTTATAATGTTTTTTATGCGGAGTGTATATTTTAAAAAGGGGAAAACAATAAATCGCTGTAAGAATGCTGTAATGTTTAAATAATTTAAAACGTGTGAAGGTCACGTGACCATCAGGAAGAACGCAGCATCTTATTCCTCACAGGACGCGTTCTCTGCTCTAGTGGTCTCCCAAGTTCGTTCTTCAGACAACACCTGGCAAGACCGGTCTCTACAAAAACGCAAGTCTGTTCTCTGCGTTCTTGGAAATGAGAAACAGCCGATGTTTCAAGTGTACCTAGCAAGACCTTGATTAGCTTGTTCAGGTGTGTTTGATTAGCGTTGGAGCTAAATTCTGCAGGACACCGGCCCCCGAGAAACAAGTTTGGTGACCCCTGCTATATAGACTCCCTTCTTCTGAGTCACTTCTTTTCACATCTCTTTTCAAATAGTTTTTCACAGAAACAACATTAATCCTCTTTTGAATCTGCCACTATGCTGACACACAGGCATCTGTAGCTCCGCCCTTTTTTTTAAAAGTTCACTGTCTCATTTGAATTTAAAGCGAGGATCAGTTTCAACGAGTTATAAGAGTTACAGTATTTCTGGGTTATGTTGAGCTGAAACTTCACATACAACTCTAGGGACATCAGAGACTTATTTTACATCTTGTAAAAAAACTCATAATAGGTTTCCTTTAATAACACATTAACTGTGAGTTCAGATTTTAGGGGTTTAAGCGCAGAGGAAAAGCTGATCTTATGTAAAGCAGCTATGTGTGTGGGTGTGTGTGTGTGTGTGTGTGTGTGTGTGTGCGTGTTTCCTTCCTCAGATTGCAGCCATTACTTCAGAAATGAACCCATAGTCCAAATGTCAGCTAATTTAGTTAAAAAAAGATCTGTGTATTCTATACAGTGATATTCTAGACAGCACTTCATGTGTGTTTGAACCTCCAGCGTTCACTCTGTCAGTGGGTTTAGCGAGTGATTTGGAGTATTTTCTTCAGACATCTCAGACAGACAAATAGTCACAGTGAGATAGATTTGTGTGTCTGTTTAACAAGCTGTTTTCACATTTAAGTAAACAGAACAAATTTGCCTGCCCGTATCATTAAAGGAGGCGTGCGTGCTCTTTCTCAAGGTTTTTCCAGCTCACTGAATGGAGGATCCTTCTCTCTCCATCTCTTTCTATGTGGGTGACAGTCTTGTCAGATGGTTGCAGCATCTCTTTGATGGGAGAGAGAGGCAGAAGTTGTTTTCCGTCAGTCTGGTTTATTGTTTGTTTGTCTTCAAGATTCGGCTGTTTTTCTGTCTCTTTTTTTTAACCTCCACCCCCGTCTTCCTCTCTTTCTGATATTGCATATTCCTTAAAGCAAAGCGTTCCGCTCTGTCTGTATGTGCATGTCATAGGTTTGCAGTTTGGGTTGCTTATGCTGTTCACCTCTTCACAAATGTCCTCCAAAATCAAAACTTGATATTAAACTTAAACAAAAATGTAATTAACATAGCCATAAATGTTGGTAAATATTACCAACCAATATAGCTTCACAGTTTAACTGTAAAATAATAATATTACTAATAATACTAATAATAATACTAATACTACTACTACTACTACTACTACTACTACTACTACTACTACTACTAATAATAATAATAATAATAGTAACAATAAGTCAAATAATAAAAATAATGAAACAAATATTATTAACAATACAAAAATAAATAATAAAAGTAATAATAATTATATTAAAATAAAAAATAATAGAACATATAATATTAATATTAAAATAAATAACAACAACAACAATAATAATAATAATTCAAAAATATTTTTAATAATACACATTATTATTTATTACAATATTATTATTTTTTTTATTTTAATATTAATATTATTATTAATGTTGACTGAAGGATAATAAATAATAATAAATAACAATAATAATAATAATAATAATATTTAAATAAGTAATAATTTATGAGTTATTATTAATGTTATTATTATTTTGTTTATTTATTTATTTTAACATCAATATTCAATATCAGTAATTGTTCTGTTATTATTATTATTATTTATTTTAATATTATTTTTTTTATTATTATTATTAACATTATTATCATCATTATTATTTTATTATTATTATATTATTCATGTTTACTAAATAATAATAATAATAATAATAATAATAATAATAATAATAATAATAATAATTATTATTATTATTATTATTATTATTATTATTATTATTATTATTATTATCTTATAATCCTAATAATGCTACTTTTGGGTTTTATTAAAAAAAAAATCTACAACCAGCAACATAATGTGGTGCTTTTTTTTGTTAATACTTTAAATGAGATTACATGCTAAAATACCACTGTGTCTTAACTCTGAGCAACACGGTTTTGTATTGTTGTTAGCAAAAATCAGTTGTTGGCAACATTTAAGCATTAAAAATCCAACCTGTGACTTTCATCAGGCCAAACAGAGGCTTTCCTCCTCATCGTGGAGGTCTCAGTCTCTCGGTGGGAGTTGAATTAATGATGAGAAGCGTTTAATGAGGAGGTGAGACAGCGGAGTCCCTGCTCATCCAGAGTCCAGTGCTCAGCTCTTCTCCAGAGAGACGGGAACAGATTTCTCGCCTGTCTGCCGTTGAGTTATCACCCCTCTGCTTTCTCTCCAGCACACACCAAACTGCTGATTCTAGTCTCTGACTCAGACGCTTTTCCTACTGTACGCCAGGACTGCATGTCATCAGTAATTAGTGATGCGTGAAACGAGTTGTCAGCCGGACGCCATCAAACCATCCCTAGAAAACGAGAGCAAGAAAGAGGGAATTAGAGTAGTGAGATGGAGAGAAATGGAGGATGAAGGTGGAGGAGAATAAGAAGCGGAGATAGATGATCAGTCAAGCACCTCATCCAGAGGGGAGTTTATTATGCTGCTTTAGTACTTCACTGTGCTACTTTGAATATGTGCACTAGAGACAATTTATCTCCTGCTGCGTGCAAATATGGCAACGCTTTTTCATTTGTTGTAGGAAATATCGGGTGCAAAGATGGCAGAAATCCACTTAACTAAGATAATGCACTTTCACATGTGCTAGTATTGACCAGAATCCCCCTATAATGCCTAGTTCAGACTGCGTGATTTTAGCCCCGATTTTGGCTCGCCGACAGGTTTTGAGAAATCGCCGACAAATGCCTGAAATCACAGGTAAATCGCTGCTCGTGCACGTGAGTGACAATCACACAGTATGAACGATCAAAGACGCGATCTGAGAGAATCGCCGATGAGTCGCCGATGCCTGTGAGATATTTGGCGTGCTAAATATCTGGAGTTGTCGGCGATTCAAATCATGCCGTGTGAATTGAGTTTTGACTGAAAATAACATCAGAGATCGCCTACAGCCAATGAGAGAGCAGCTTTCACGTGTGCGTGTACCTGCTGCAGGCCAGCGGGAGGCTGGGGGAGAAGTTAAAAGCGCTCTTTTTCGGTTTATTTGGACCCACGAAATGGAGGGAAAACTAGTTGAGGTTTGACAGGACTCAGGAGCAACCGTGTCTGTTTGACGTTTCATACAGAAAGAAATTAGTTTATAATCAACTTAAGTTGAGGAGCTATGGCTAATTCCCTTTAAACCCAGGTGAGCAAACATGTACATGTTCTACCCCATTAAAGGCTTCTTTCTCATTATGTAGTTAATAACAAAAGATATACGACGTGTTTTTGGCTGTGAGACGTAGTTTGGGCGAATTTGTCGGCGATTCTCCCTATAGTAAAGTCATGCAATGTGAATGTCCATGTCGCCGAACCATCTTGCAGTGTAAACAAAGCAGCGATGGAACGCTAGCCCAGATAGTCATGCAGTGTGAAAACATCTGTGACACGACTAGTTTGAAAATCATGCAGTCTGAACTCAGCATAAGTGTGAGGGCTTGTTTAGTGTGAGGACTTGTTTACGTCTGAATGCTATAAAGAAACACTGAGTAATGTAGATACAAAGGAGGAATTACGTTTCTTTCACGTAATTGCTTAGGCATATAACGGTAAAGTTACATGTATTCGAGATGGTTTGGTTCATGTATACTGACAACCAATAAAGTCAGTCCAGATGTGCTTATCACTGGAATTGGACAAAAAAAGACCATAGCTGTGCAACTAGCCTGATTTCATGAGGAAACGTAGCTATTTTACGTTTTTAGTGGCTAATTTGTACCAATTCAATTCAGTCGTACAGAAATGTATGATTTTTAAAAGGAGGTGGGCACCAAACCCCACCCCTAAACCCAACCGCCATTGGGGGATGAGCAAATCGTACTAAATTTGTACAAGAACATCGTACAAATTCAAACGAATTAGCCACTATATCAAAAAGTTACGAATTGCAGTGAGATAGCGTTGGTGCATCAACTTGGCAACAATTGACAAAGAACGTCTCAAAACATGAGATGCAGCACTCAGAAGTGGTTCCGCCATGTTGCTGTTGTCATGCCAACTTGCTACTGTAAACAGAAGCTCGCAATGCTTGTCCCGCCTCCAGGTTGTTCTGATTGGTCTACTACTGTTGACTCACGCAGAGCCATAGAAAGCAGGAGTTGTGACTTTGGATGTCCAAAATGTTCAATTGTCTTGTGATTTATGTAAACAAAAAAAGCCCTAGGAAACTATTTCAGAAACGACAAAGGGTTTAAAGAGAATGGTCTGAAAAGGAGAAAATATCCAGTGAGCGGCAATTCTGTGGGCGCTGATGCCTTGTTGATTCCAGAGGTCAGAGGAGAATGGCCAGACTAGTTTGAGCTGACAGAAAGGCAACAGTAACTCAAATAAACACTCATGTCAGCCGAGGTCTGCAGAAGAGCATCTCTGAACACACAACACGTCCAACCTTGAGGCGGATGGGCTACAGCAGCAGAAGACCACACCGGGTGCCACTCCTGTCAGCTAAAAACAGGAAACTGAGGCTACAATTCACACAGACTCACCAAAACTTTGGAGAAAGATTGGAGAAATGTTGCCTGCTCTGATGAGTCTCCATTTCTGCTGCGACATTCGGATGGTAGAGTGAGAATTTGGCATGAACAACATGAAAGTATGGATCCATCCTGCCTAGTATCAGCGGTTCAGGCTGGTGGTGGCGGTGTAATGGTGTGGGGGTGATTTTCTTGACACACTTTGGGCCCATTAGTATTCAATCCAATAGAGCACCTTTGGGATGTGGTAAAATGGGAGATTGGCATCATGGGTGTGCAGCCGACAAATCTGCAGCAACTGCACGATACTATCATGCCAATATGGAGCAAAATTTCAGAGGATTATTTCCAGTACCTTGTCTAATCTATGCCACAAAGGATTAAGGTAGTTCTGAAGGCAAAAGGGGGTTCAACCTGGTTCTAGCAAGGTGTACCTAATAAAGTGGCCGGCAAATGTAGTTTTTTTTTTATTCATTTATTATTATTATTTTTAGATACTTCTATTCTATTTAGTTTGGCAGGGTCTAACAAATACAATTTGTATGTAATTATTACATTTGTGTATATTTGTTTCTTAATCATAGAAAATTCCAGCTGTCAAATCAGATAAAAAAAAAGTTTATTTATTTTAATTTTATAAAAAAAAAAAAAAAAGTAGAAAAAACAGTGATTTATAAGAAAAGAGAGCAAAATAAATAGATTAAAAACACTGTTGGGCTCTTTTGCTGGAATTGCTTAGACCCCCCCAAATTCCACCCCCGCTTTCTGGATCTTAAAATGAATACACAATTATTGTTTCTCTGTTGTTTTAGGAGAGGGATGAGCTTAACCTGAAAGTTTAGTTTCCTAATTATAAAGTTTTAGCTTCCATTATTCGTTATTTTGTACTTTTAATTTAATTTCAGAAGCTTTTCGGTTCTGTAGCTGATTGTAACAAAACACTTCTGCCTGTTCAAAATAGAGAAAGCAAGCACTGGGGATTTGTTTCTTATTCCTGTTTTAATGAACCCGTATCGAACCGTGACCTCAAATCTGAGATACATACTGAACCATGACTCTAGTGTACTATTACACCCTTACACCATTATAATTATTCCTTGTTTATAATAATAAATAAGCATTTTCATCTAAGTTAATGGCATTAAAGAAGTCTGATTTCTCTGTTTTTGTTCTTTACGTAACACAAACCTACAAGTAGCAGTTGAACAACTTGTTCTCAGTTTGTAATTGCACACGTTCACAACACTCATGTGTGGACAGTGAGAGCTCAGAAAGCAGGAGGAAGGAATCTGTCACTCTCTCCTCTTGTACAGTATATCAGTTTAACAGATGATCAAGGACACTTGTAAGTTTAGTCACACGTTCAGTGTCTCCTACAAAGCTATTCAGCAGTTCAGCTATGACAGCTAAAAATATTAAACTTAAGCTTGCTGTGAGCTTACAGGCTCAATTCAATTTGACTGTAGAGACACTGGCAGGTACAAAATCACGCGCTTTAGTCATTTTAGAAACTATTTTAAATTGAAATGAGAAAGAAAATAAGAAAACAAAGACAATAAACAGGGCTCAACAATAAGGACTGCCCGGTGGCCCGGGGCCAGCGTGTAAGATGCTCGGGACAGTAGACAGGATCGTTACTGGCCCGATCGGGCCAGTGCTGCCTTGTCATTTAAGTTTAATTTGCCTATGACTTTTTGTCAATTGCTTGCAAATACAGTCTTAGAATTGAGAAACAGTTTTTTCAA
Source organism: Danio rerio (assembly GCF_052040795.2). Classification (NCBI taxonomy): domain Eukaryota; kingdom Metazoa; phylum Chordata; class Actinopteri; order Cypriniformes; family Danionidae; genus Danio; species Danio rerio. Next base: position 3,481,894 of record NC_141034.1, on the reverse strand, counting down.
GCCTTCAAATGCTACCTTCTCGGTTCTTCTTATCTGATTGAATGTTGTGAGCACATTATTTTTTTTCCGTATTAACCAGTACAGCGAAGAGACGGCAACATGGCGGTAACATCAAATGATTATGCTAAAGGGAAAACATTTGTTTCTAATGTCTTGGAAGCGGACATTTACGAGGGTGCACCACGACTAAAACAATTAAATGATGTTTTGTACAGTTTGCCGTCAGTTTGGCAGGTCAGCCACCTTTTGTTTCAAAACACTTTGAATTTTTCTCATTATACATTTATTAACATTTTTAAATATTTAAATTCTAGATTTACAAACATTTTGACATGTTTTTTTATTTATTTGTGGTTAAGGAATACCTATTAACTTTTTTTTTTTTTTTTGGTGGGGCCAGTGAAAATATAGGCAGGGCAAGTAAAAATCTGAACCACTGGTCCGATTGGGCCAGTAGAAAAAAACCTTAGCGTTGAACCCTGAATAAATATCACTAACGAAATGTGTATAGTGTATTATTCTTTGACCGATTAATCACATCCAAAATAAAGGTTTGTGTTTACTTAATGTATGTGTACTCACAAATAAAAACAAATAATAACTTGACTTCTAGTTGATCATTTGGTATCAGTAGTGGCTCATATGTAAGCAAAGGCCTCTAGATTACGCTTATTACACCAAAATAAAATATGATCATGCCTTGATTTTTAATTATTTCATTAGGACAGTAAGGTCTGACTCTGCTTAGACAAAAGTCTTGTCACTGAACAGAAATAATGTCCAGTATAGAATATAAAGTCATGCTGCAGTGGAGGCAGAATGAATATTGTGTCTGACTCCATCATGAGTTTGGAGGACTGCATCCATACATCTCTGACATGACTCAAATCACTGATTAATAAAGTCATCTGGAATGGCAAAGAAAGTGTTCTTGCAGGATTCCCAGAGTTCATCAAGATTCTTTGGATTCATCTTTAATGCATCCTCCTTCATCTTACCCCAGACATGCTCAATAATGTTCATATCTGGTGACTGGGCTGGCCAATCCTGGAGCACCCTGACCTTCTTTGCTTTCAGGAGCTTTGATGTGGAGGCTGAAGGATGACAAGGAGTGCTATCCTGCTGGAGAATTTGTGGTTTGTACTGTAATGGGCAGCACAAATGTCTTGATACCTCAGGCTGTTGATGTTGCCATTCACTCTGCAGATCTCTCGCACGCCCCCATACTGAATGTAACCCCAAACCATGATTTTTTCTTCACCAAACTTGACTGATTTCTGTGAGAATAGTGGGTTCTAATAGGTCTTTGCAGAATTTGTGATGACTGGGATGCAAAAATCGACCTTCTGCCACTTTTCAAATGATCAACTAGAAGTCAAGTTATTGTTTGTTGCTCTTACAACTGGAATCGACAACAAGACTTTAGTCTGATAGTGTACAAGTATATATAATGGAAATACATGCTTTTTATTTTTGGAACATTTACATGTAGTCATGTAGCAGAAACTACAAAAAAAAAAAGATTAATAGGCCTAGTAATCTACTCTTTTACTATACTAGAAGCTCTGCAGTTTTTTTTTCTTTTTTTTTTCTCTCTTTCTTAAAATGGAGTGGATGTGGTGCAGTCCTGATCACGAGCATGCCTGGCTACATTTTTTTTTGAAAGAAATGTCAGGTTCCTCAATAATCCGTTGATTGAAGAAAATGACAGTTATTAAGTGACATTATTTCATAAGAAAATCTAACCTCTTAGAGTGTTTTAAAAGCTAAATGATTAGGCTGGTCTGTGGTCTAATAGGACTCTTCAGTTTCATAGTGACTGCAGTGGACAATCTAATGAAAGGAGGAGGGGGATTTTTTGATTTCAGATAAGCCAATCTGATTGCTGATTATTATACTGATTTTATTCATTCATTCATTTTCTTTTCGGCTTAGTCCCTTTATTAATCCGGGGTCGCCACAACAGAATGAACCACCAACTTATCCAGCACGTTTTTACTCAGCGGATGCCCTTCCAGCCTCAACCCATCTCTGGGAAACATCCACACACTCATTCACACTCATACACTATGAACAATTTAGCCTACCCAATTCACCTGTACTGCATGTCTTTAGACTGTGGGGGAAACCGGAGCACCCGGAGGAAACCCACGCGTACGCAGGGAGAACATGCAAACTCCACACAAAAACGCCGACTGACCCAGCCGAGGCTCGGACCAGCAGTCTTCTTACTGTGAGGGGACAGCACTACCTACTGCGCTACTGCGTCGCCTTGATTTTATTTATTTTAAATATATCTATTTTTAAAGTTAGAAATAAAAAAAGGAAATGTATTTGCTTTATCACAGTCTGAACTGTCTACAGTGATTTACAATTAAAGGCACAATTTAATCAGTTTATTCAAGATGCTACACAAATTAGCAGCTGTTCACACATGAACAAGTATTAATTAAAATTAGCATGTATAATTGCAAAACACACTGCCAGATGAACGTTTTCAATGTTTTTATTTTTGTTTATTTTTTTTTATAAAGAAGGCTTTTCTGAAATATAAGTAATTTAGTATTTGATTTTAATTACAGGAAAGAGGTTTAAAAACAACATAGGTTCATTCTGAAAATGTACCCCTATATACTTTTCTGAAGAGTGCCAAACACATTCCAGGAACTACATTTTTTTGCAGTTTTCTTTTTCGCGAATCCACCAGAGGCCGCTGTGTATGCTCTTTGAGATCTCAAATTTCTCTCGCAAGCGTTCGCACATAAATCCACTAGAGGTTGCTGTCGACTGACTGACCGACCAAGTCTGCTAAGGTACATGGTGAGCCACTGGACAAACTGGTAACAGCGGAAAAGCTGGCCATACAGATGTACAGGCACGTGCACATGCCCTTTTTAGTCGTGGATAGAAAGTGCCCTTCCAAAATGAAATGTAGTGCCCCCGCTCTTCAGTTTGCGCTATTCAGTTCGCGATCGCAACCCTCTGGCAACATAATTTGCGATCTCCAAAAATGTATATAGGTGTCACGGTTGCAGGTTTGTGTGCTCTTCCGGAGTATCTGTTTGATCATGTGGGTTTGTTTTGTTTTTGTGGCCCACGTGTATTTGTTTTGGTCACGTGTCATGACGGCACTCAGCTGGATTGATTGTTCGCCAGCTGATACTCATTATCGCGCCTATATATGTGCTACGTGTTTAGTGGTTCATTGTCAGTTCGTTACATGTGCTTATGGTGCTATCTTGTCTGTGCTCAGGACCTGAGAAGTTTTACTGGACCCTATTTCCTGACTGATTCCTGCCCTGTTGGATTCACCTGAACATTATTTACTTGTAACAATAGGGCTATGTTTTCATAATGAGCCACTGTTATCACCATGTTGTGTTTATATTTATGAATATGTTTATATATACGTGATATGTCCACACATGTAGCAGAAGGATAACAAAGCCCAACTTGACAACAAGTCAAATTTGTACTATTTAAGATGACTGTTTTCTATTGGAATATATTTTAAACTGCATTTGATTCCTGTGAACTCAAAGCTGATATTTTTGCGCATCATTACTCCAGTCACATGATCCTTCCCAAATCATTCGAATATGCTGATTTGCTGTTCAGGAAAGCTATGCAGTCACACTGTGTGCCTGAAATCTGCATTATTTTCTGCAGCAGTGGCAGAAACCGCCGGAGATCTTTCGGAAACGTCTGCTGTGTCTTTGTGCTTCTGGAAACAGATTTCCAGCTCATTTGTTGGTATCATGTGTTATACTGAACAGATGTCAGCATTATGATAACCAATAGAGATGACACACACTGATATATGCACTGGTGAATTTATGGATGTGCTTGCAAGAGAATTATGTGTGTGTGCGTACGATCACTTTCAAATCGCAGAATTATTCATTCATTTGTGATAATTTGTATGCACTCATAAATATAGATTGCGATTTAATGAAAGTCCATCCTCCTGCTCTGTATGCCGAATCGCTCAGACACTTCAGACGAGTGCGAGTGAAGCATCATGATGTTTCAGAGACTTTTATCTAGTTTTGTTGACCATCATTCTGCATTTCTCTTGTTCTTTTAGAGGAATTGGTTTAAAATATGAAAATATGCGATGCTGTTGTTGGATGTTGCGATAACAATGTTTCTTATGATATCTTCCTAGAAAAATCACATTTTTATTGGCTATATTTTAAAAGTATTTAAATAATTAGGGTTGTAACAATATACCGGTATGACGGTTTACCACGATTTGAACGTGCACGATTATCATACCATGAACAATTGCATATCAACGGTTTTAACCCTTAAAGACCGAGACAGCCGCCCGCTGCTAAAAATAAGTATTGCTCTTAAATGTTTAATAACTTTTGATCCGCTGATCCGATTCATACAATTCAAAGATTGGCATAAAGAAGAGAATCTCAGCTTTCCAGTGCTGTATCACATAACATTCGACTTTCAGAGGCTCCGGAATCAGTGCGGTTACGTCATCAAAATTTGACAACGCTGATTTGACAAAGAAACGCTCGTCACTGTGTCTCCGGACAAACCAGACATAATACATTGATGCATTGTCCCTCCTCTATGCCCAGATTGGTTCAAACTCGCTATATCACAACCAATAAGCATAGGTTTTGCTTTTGTTTGTGGACCAAGCTTTTTGAACAACATGGAATGAGAGATAAATAAATAAAACGCAAAAAAAAAAAGTTTTTCATGAAATAATTCTCATACTAAGTACTTTTGCATGCACAGCAGCACAGAAACATGACAAAACAGTGACACAGCAAAGACGAACTGCTGCTCTTGCTGTTTTCAAAAGACGCAAATGAAGATGCAGCTGTTTGTCTGCATTGCAGACAACCATATCCAAATCCATAACGATAGACAACCATATCCATGCTGGCACATAAAACCTAAGGATGTTCCATATTGAATCTAGTTTCGTTATGTAACTATAGTATAGTAAATATTTATATCTATTTTTTACTGAGGATTTGCACCATGTTTATTTGGACTTTATTTGGACTTTGACACATTATTTATTATTTTCTTATTTTTATTTGTTCATTGTAAGTGGTGTTGTTTATAGTAACTAAAAATATATTATTTGGAAAAAGTCAAATTTGCTTCACTGTTCTATTATTTTGTAACATTTGTAACATACCGTATACCGCGAAACCGTCAAACCGTGGTATTGTTTTAGACGATTATCATACCGTGAAAAATTCATACCGTTACAACCCTATAAATAATATTTAAATAAACAGATAAAATATATTTTTAGACCTATTTAATTATAATTCTTCCTATTCTAAGACAAAAAAAGGTGTCAAGTTGCAATTATTTAGACTTTAAAACACTCTGACTGAGTGAAAATCTCAGATATCAGATATTCTGACTCTGATTGACTTGTCACTTTCCTCTTTTGTCTTGATTCCCACCATTGGTGTTCATTTTAAGCTCTGAGTTCATCTCTAGCCAATCCGCTTGTTAAGTGGTGACGTGTTTGTGACGTATGTAATACTGTGTCCGGGTCCAAGCCGCCATTCATTTGAGTGGAGAAATCATTCGTTTATGATCACGTTTTATTCCTGTCACACATTAAAGTTAATTTTATATAAAATCATAGTGTACACAACAATCTCTGGGCTTGCTGCACAACAAATACCAAAAATGTAACAATTTATAAAAAAAAATTAATCACTTTCTGGCCATCGGATATTAGGCATGGACATATATATCGCGATCGTGATTTTTGAAAGCATTAAATTGCTTTGTAAACGTTTATAATTACCATTTCATGAATCTCTACATTCAGTTGAATAGAGCGCTTGTACCCGGTTATATTAATTACTAATAATGCATTCGAAATGTAACAGAAATTTCTCAATTTTACCGTAAATTACAGTATTTTGTCCAGTTTTGTTATCGTCATACACTAATGTTTTGAAGTACCATCTACACATCTTTACTTAGTTATTCATTCATACATTTTCTTTCGGCTTAGTCTCTGATTTCAGAGGCCGCTACAGCGGAATGAATCGCCAACTGTTCCAGTATATGTTTTTAACACAGCGGATGCCATTCCAGCCGCACTCTCGCATTCACACACACACACACACACACCCATATATTACGGCCAGTTTAGTTAATCTAATTCACCTTTAGTGCATGTGTTTGGACTGGGGGAAACCGGAGCACCCGAAGGAAACCCACGCCAACATGTGGAAAACATGCAAACTGGACATTGGCCAACTGGCCCAGCCAGGAGTCAAACCAGCGACCTTCTTGCTGTAAGGTGACAGTTCTAACCACTAAGCCACCATGCCGCCCTTAACTTAACTAAACAGACAAAACCAGACGTTTTTACAGTGTATGTTCTGAACACGGGTGGTTTCTCTGTCAACAAAAGATTATTTTCATTCAGCTAATCTGATCCCTCAGGGAAAAAACAAAACAACGTGCACTATTTTTGTTCAGTGTAGAAATATGTGAACACTGCAGAAGCCTTTGTGGTGCGCCATATTCAGTCTGATTGGATAATGGTGAGTCTCAGTCACTTCCAGACAGATCATTCCTTTGACCTTCACTGTCGGACTGCAATCTCACACACACAGGCAGATGCCAAAAATGATCATTCACACTGATTGTAGTGTTGATTCTCGGTGGGAGGGGTTTCGTGCTGAATAACCGACAGGTCCTCTGATGAGATTATTATAAGATGTGAGTACAGGCACCGCCAGACTCCACATTAACAGAATTTAGCAGAATAATAATTAGATTTCCTACCACCGAAAGAAAAATACAAGTGTGATAAGCATATGAGACCAGTGCTATGTCTGAATTCCTCTATTTATAAAATAGACTAAAAATATACTTTGTTCTTTGAAAAACGTCAAGAAGTAGGTGATTGTTGAAAGGTGTATTATAATTGCATCTTTAACTGACAGCACATTTACTATTGTCACAATAAACTTACCTGTCAGTCATCTTGTTTCATTTAATGTCCACATTTTCTATCATTATATTTATACTGCTCAGCGGTTTTCTTACTGTAGTATTTAAGTTATGTTGCTGCAATTTAATTTTATTGAATAGCATCAATATGGTTTTCATCTAATGGTTTTCAACCAAAAGAAAAAAAACAACTAATAATATTGCTTATAATTACAAAGCATTTTCTTATTTTAGGGTGCTTTCACACCTAGACTTTTGTTTCGGAGCCTGTCTCGTTTGCCCAGTTAGCGCAGTTCATTTGGCATATGTGAATCCAGCAATCGCGCTAGGATCCACGCCAAATCAATCGCTCCGAGATCGCTTAAATGAGTTGGTCTCAGCTCGATTGAAACAAACTCTTGAGCGGATTGATTGAAGTGAGAAAGCGATACAATCCGAGCCCGGCTATATCACAATGTATTATGGATATGTAATAGGCATATGGCTATATGAAGAGAGAATTATGAGCAAGGCGGGAGGTCATTCCAGACATCCCAAGTCTCCAAGAAGTTTCTGGAGTCTCCCGTAAATGCATATCGACTCCTGACTCCTCCTCGATCTTCAGACACGTCGCGCGCACCCTGTTAAACACCATCAAACCACCCCCACCCCTGACAGCTGAGCGAGACTCTGCAAAATAAACCCTGAAACTCTGACCAATATGAGGGGAGTTTACTCACACGTGACTTGTTTTAGCTCTTTTGGTTTCCATTAGAAATTTTGCTGTAACAATGTTATAGAGCTGCACAATTAATCGTTAAAAGATCGCGATCTCGATTCGACCCCCTAGACGATCTTAATCCAGCATTTCTACGATTCTGTCAATCATATTTTCAAGTTCAGGAGAGAAGAAAAGGCGGCTGCACGAGTCTTTTTATTGTTTCACACACGTTGCTCAGTGACATTGACACCTCCAAATGATGTTGAATGAGTCACATACTGTATTTATAAGCTATAATTCACCTAAAAATGTCATTTTTGTCTTAATATAACGATGTTTTCGCAATCGGGAACACATGAGCTGTTATAGAGAGGTCGTGCTCGCTCTACTTAATGATAGACGCGCGCGAGTCTACTTTAATGAACAGAACCTGCATATGTTGTGAGTAACAGGTAATACATTTGTAAATAATATTCAGTTTGTGGCACAGAGTGATCGTTTGGGAGCCGCGCACGAAGTATGAACAAGCATTAGCAGTCAGAATGAAACCGAAAGTGTGCGCTTCATTTAAATGATCGTACCGCATTTTAGAGTTATGATTACGGCAAGCATTTGAAAGGGGTTTTTCTTTCATAGCGAACCCACAGTTGTGCATGAAAATAAATGTTTACAATGTCTGTATATCTACTCTAGCCTATATATTGTTGAATATAATCTGATAATGGCAAATGTCTGATTTTACCAGTGAATAAATGTGTCTAATATGACAGATTGCAAGCATATATCTCAAACATAATAATTCAAAATCAGAATAATTATTAATAGTAATAATTATAAGTAGAATAGAATTATATATAGAAACCAGAAGACCTACACATGATATTATTATCGATGTTGTGCCATATGTTTGTTTTTACCATACCTTTATTTTACATCTACAGAATCGTGAGAAAATCGTGATCTTTATTTTAAGCAAAAAAATCACGATTCTCATTTTAGCTAGAATCGTGCAGCTCTACAATGTAACAATTGTAATCTCTGTTTCGGAAAAACTGAATCGATTTAAAGGTGTGAGAGCACCCTCAGATTTGTTTTTCATGCATCCAGAACTCTCAGTTTTGGTCTCAGCCTAGAATTTCCATGTTGGTGCATCCCTAGTAGTGTCATGGCATATCTGCAACACCAACCTGATTTCACCAAGCAGGACATGTTCCTGGATTAACATCTGTGTTGACCCTGGAGCAACATTACAATCAGCCAGTCAGAATTAGGGGATGCATTTACAGTTTATGTTAGGTTTAGGTTGATGCACTTCTATATGATTATTAGCTATTATTCTCCTTTGATTTTGGGAATATTTTACAGATATGGTTGGGTTTAGGGGAAGGGAATAGGTATGAATGATGTTTTTTGTACAAAAATGTTTCAGGATCAACATGAATGTTAATCCAGGATCTCACCGTACTTGGTAAAATCATGATATGCTAACTGCTGTGAACTGAAATGTCAAGAAATTTGTATGCTTTGAACTTTTCTCTTATACGCACACCTTGTTTATTCACAAGGAAACTGTCTGGCCACTGTTATTTTGGCTGTTTAGTTGGATCCTTGACCCCAAGACCGGACAGTGAATACGGGTCAGTAAACTTCACCCCACTGCTAAGGTTAGCTTATTAGTGTAAGACAACCTGTCTTCGGCTGGCAAAACATTCAAATAATTGCAGCATGTGTCTGGATGTTGTTATATTTTAGGCACTTAGATTAGACTTCTCCTGCGGAACTGTCACTTCCTGTCACTAGATAGGCCCTGCCCACAAAACATATCATCACTGTTAACTTTTGGAGGGATAAAGAAGCAGCACTTTGATCAGTGTTATGCAAACAACTGGATGCATTTTAAAGTTTAATAGCCCAGAATTATTTCACATTATTGATGCAGATGAAATATTAAGTGAAACAGACGAACCTCTTCACCCTCTATTTTTCATGTACTTTTTAAAATCACATTTTATTATTTTTTTAATTAATGTTCAGTCTAGTAGTATAGTTCAGAACTGAAATGTAAAGGATTGTAAGAAATACTGTCTGAAGCCTGGTTTATACTCGACACGTTTGTTAGTTTGCTTGAGTGCACGTGACAAATGTGACATCATCACGGAGTTTGTGGAGGTTCTCTTTGGGTTCGTGCAAGATGATTTCAGCTAGCGGAGCGTACACAATTTTTTAAAACTCTGGCTGCATTTTAATTGAGTTGAATATGAATCTCTTTGAAGAGATTTTGTCTGAAACAGGTACGCCTGTACAGATATCGTTATGATCCTTCCATGTGTGATCATAGGAATGACCAGATGGAAATAACTTTTGGCTAGAAATTGCAACAGCCATGGGAAAAGAGGAAAGTTTTTGTTAAAAAAGTTTCGAAAAACGTAGCATAAGTTGGTTAAAACCAAAAAGAGAGGCCATGGCGGTGCAGACCCAGGTGGTTTAAATAAATATTTAAAAAAATATGTGCCATTCATAGGCTTTACACTGATGTAAATATTATAATTTTCCATTAAAAACTATTTAATTCTGTAGTTACAAAACTAAAATGAACTAACAAATTATTTATTTGATTACTGGAATAGAATATTTGAACCTATCGCTTTACAATCTACTGATGGCCTATTTTTCTGGGCTTTATTGGTGATAATGGTCAGGAATGTTGGACCATTTTTGCATATGAAGGACACAGACTGGTCAGACAGTAATGTGTGACTTGTGGAGTGGGCTAAATCTATTAAAACATCAGTATTTTTTAGTAAGTGTACTTTTTTGGCTTTTATTCTTGCCATAAAAAAATCTATATATTTGTAGAGCAAAGTGTTGTCTATTTCGTGAGGTGCAGTAGCATACTATTCGAACAAGACGAGGGCAAGTAATTAAAATGCTCCAACTACATTCAAAAAGCAAGCGGAATAATATTTACATTAGTTCATTTGCTATAAATGCTCATGTTGTCTTCTGTGATTTGAGTTTTGTTTGAAACATTCAAAAAGAGTGTATTTGAGCAGGTCAAATTAAAGGTGCAGGCCACTTTTATTAAAAGGCAAAACTGTATTACAAATGATATAAAGTATAAATATAAATATATTTAAACATTCTATTTTAAGAATTCTTTTGTTGTGAAGAAAAAAATATAATTGTGTGTGGAAAGCATCGCCAATGCACAGAGATACTGAATCAATGGCATGATAATCATAACCAAACTGAACCGTGAGACCATAGGTTCACACCGCTATAAATATTAGTATGCATTGTAAGATTCTAGAAACAAGCATTATGACTGATTTAAGCTGGATTTTACAGCATTTTAATTGTCCGGCAGGGCTGGCCAGAGAACAGACACTCTGCAGATTTATTTATCTGTACTGGGGGTTTCAAGAAGATTCCTGCTCTCTCGTAAATCCCATTGGTATTTGAATGGGATGAGCAGCGAGACTGGTATGGTGTTGGGCTGACACAGAGGAATATTGGGTCAACTGGATGTAGACTGATTACAGACTGACATTTCAGAGTTCAAGTGCAGCATGTGGGGTTTATGGAAATGAGTGTTCTATTACCCAAATCGGACTTGGTCACACATGCGGGACGTCCACACTTCAACAGGGAGAGATATGCGTTTGTGATGCTAATAGGTCTCTTTGTGGTTTTGGTGTTAAAAATGGGACATCGCTGTTGTTTTATAGCTTGGGAAAATGTTTAAAAAACAGAAAGAGGGCAGAAGTTATATAACTTAAGTTATATAACTGAAGTTAGGGCTATGCAAAAATATAACTACATAGTTTTTTTCAGCATTGATTAATTGATTTTTGGTTTCTCTGTCCAATCTGAGCTACTACACCTGGTGAATTATAATCTTCCACATCTTCTCTTGCAGTGATTTACTTTTTAAAGGTTCAAGAAACCCTTGAGTACTTTTTTGAGATGTTTTTGTGTTCGTTGAGCATCAGTTAAGACAATAGCCCCTTTCACACAGTGATACCGGTAAATATCCGGAAAATTTCCGGAACGACTTTACCGGTAAATTAAAAAAAGCGCTGTTCACACAGGCGAGGACGTTACGGAATTTTTCCGGAAAAGAGCATTCACACATCTATCGCAAAATGCCGTTAAATTCTGACATCATTAACCAGAAATGACCTCTAAACGGCTGCGCTTGTGTTTGTAAACATTTGACTACATTACAAACTCTTCGGATGGATCAGTATTGAGTACAACTCCAATGAAAACATAGAGAAACACTTTCGCATGTCGAGATGTTCATGATATGTGTGTGTGTGCTGGCGCTATGGGCGCTCACGGGCACATGCAAAGCTTGAAGGTAAACAAACAACGGATTATGATAAACATTTTATCGATAATTATTTACACAGTTAGCATTAAGAAGGAACATAGAAACGTTATCTGACTAACTTCTAGCAGCTAAAGGTGTCTGGAAAAATATTCAAAGGCTTTTATTCTCATAAACCGCGCGCACGTGAATGCGTCTGACTGTTCTGATTGGCTAAAGCAGGTGTCTCACGTCAGCACGTTCTAGACGTGGACGCGCTCTTTCCGGCAATCTTCCTTCTGCATTCACACAGCGCAGCATTCCGGCAAATTGCCAGTAATGTTACATTTTCTCTTTCCGGAAAATAGCCAGAACGAATTTACTGGTATTTTTAAAAAGGGCCTGTTCACACGTACAACCTTTCCGGAAAATTGCCAGTAATTTTCCGGAAAGGTCTGTATGTGTGAAAGGGGCTAATGTCCGGCTTCTTAATTATTCATGACTGCACGTGCTTACCGAAGGCAAGATACAGACCTGCCAGTGCCAAGCTGTGAGACTCTGTGTTGATGACTGGGTGAGACGCGTCCACGAACCCACGGCACACAGTGTTTAGCCGTTCATGAAGGGTCGTATGTGTTTGTTTCCATGATCCACAGGGTTTGTTGCATGTTTTTCCCCACGATCCTGTCAGGGCCGATACAGCAAAGCTGTTTGTGTGCAGCAAGCGTTTTTGTCAGGAGAGCAGTATGAGTATGGCGGAGAATGTCGGACTTCGTCCTTTATCAGTGGAGTTCGTGCACATTTAGACACATCGCCGTCCTGCTGTGTTCCACTAAATCCTCCAGATTACCAGCAGGGCTAATGGTTGAAATAGGCAGGGCAAGAGACCTGAGTCTGCATTCAGACCCGGGGATTGAGGGAGAAGTCCTCATTTATAGTGTTTATATGAACACGATTATCTTTATAGTTATATAAATTGTGGTTGTGTATATAAAATTACAAATGTAGCAAGGCATTAAATTACTGTTTATTTCTTTGCATTCTAAACTTAAAATAAAGCATTTGTAAACTGTAAAAGCACAGGTCTCCTCACGGTTTGTGTCTCATTTTGTGAGGCAACTGACAACAGTTGTTCGCTCCCTCCCTTCTCCCCTGGTCTGCTGGCCACGCCCACTCCTGCCTCTAATCGCGGAGCTCCACGCCCATTATGATGCATTTTTGGAAAAAATTCTGAGGTAGACTTGAACCGAAATTGGGGTGGGGTGGGGGGGTTGGACCCTTTAATGCATAATGTCTTTAATTTGCAGACAAACTAGTAAACGTATGCACGTCAGTGTTTTAAATATAATATGAGCTATTCCAGCTTGATGTTTTCTATATCTATTGACTTAAATTGACATTTGCAGTCAGAACATTCTAATTAAACTGTAAAAATAATTTTAATTTAAGTTTGAGCATTCTTTTATCGTTTTTAACATAAACTCCATTTGATGTGCATTTTTGATTCAAATCTGAACATCAAATCCTTTGATTTAAATAAACGCTCTTTTTTTAAAGTTTGTCTCCCTTTGATTCTTCGACTTTGATGTCTTCATAGTATTTGCATACTAAATTGCAGTCTTAGCATCTATTTAAACATTTATACAATAGAAATTCACTGTAAAATATAAGGGATTTTGCCCTTTTGAAGCGATTTAGGATTATGATGAAACAAGAAGGCGCCTTTATCAGTCCATTTTGTGTTAAATTATCTTTTCATGCTTTTGAAGTTCGCTGCTATCTTATCGGCAGAAACTAATCAGAGAGTGTTTTGCATATTCCTGATGTTGCTGCAGGATTATTAGGAAGGAAATATAACTCGGTGGATTGTGAACCCTTTCGCGAATTAATCTGATTACTCTACCAATTAAATGTAATTTAAATGTGTTTTACACCATCTGCGCAACGAGCAGCCACAGAACCGCAGCATATTAGCTCTATAACAGTCTCATTCTAATCAACCAAACTGTCCACGTTCACCCTGCATTACAATCAACTCTCTCACCTCACCTGCAGTGTTCACTTCTTCCCTCATTAAAGTGATTTTGTTGCGTACTTGACCTGTCTGCTTCTAGAACACCTGTTGAGCTTCAGCTGTCTGTCAGAATTGGGCACGACTGACATCCTATTCACAACCTCTCTTCATCCACTTTTTTTTGGTGCTTACACTGCTAGGATGACCCGTCTTATAGTCTGTCCGACACTTTCTAATAACGCCTTTGGCTTTTTTATATTGCTCAAGGTCTAATTCTTTTTCTTTTCTTTTAGACTTTATGGCCTCTTTCCCTTGCTCTTTCTATAGTGTCTATAACCCTGCAAGACTGAATTGGTCATTATCTCTGCTGCTCCCCAAGGTCGTAGATTCACACCTGTGTGTGTCTGTGTGTGTGTGATGTTTTGCAGTATCTTTAATAATTCACAAAGTGGGCACTTTCATTCTCCTACTCAAGCCTCTTGAGAAATTGAAAAGTGGGCAGTGGATTTAAAAAAAATAAAATAAAATTAGGTAATTATTTGGCTTTGGTACATTTGTAATGGATTCACAATGATTTTAACTCCTCAACACATTGAATTATAGTCATTTAAATACAGTTTTAATTGTGAATGTGGTTGGTAAGTGCATTACTGATTTAAAGGGGACCTATTATGCTCCTTTTTACAAGTTGTAAAATAAGTCAACGATATCCCTAGAGTGTGTATGTAAAGTTTCAGCTCAAAATACCACGTAAAAAGGCTTTATAACTCTTTGAATCTGACTCTTTTAGACTTTTATCCAAATTCTGCCATTTTGGTGACTGTCACTTTAAATTCAAATGAGATTGTGCTCCTTTAAAAACAGGGCGGAGCCACAAATGCCTATGTCTCAGCATAGTGAGGGATAAAATTTTAGTCACTCCTATTATCTCTGACAGGCATGGTATAAAAACTCGGTGGACGGCTGCTTCTCACTCAGGTCTGTTTATTCTAATCAGAGATCTGACATGCCTATTATACCCCTTTTTACAAGATATAAGATAAGAGTCTGATATGTGTGTGAATGTGAAGCTTCAGCTCAAAATACCAAACAAATAATGCTTTAATAATAAATCTTTGAAACTGACTCTTTTAGGCTTTGATTTAAATTCTGACGCGGACCTCTCAAAAAATGTAACGATACAACAGCGCATAGCACAAGCTCTGTCATTGGTCGGCTTGGTAGCTGTGACCAGTGTGGGAGTGACCGAGAGCCACACGAACTCGTCTGAGCGAGTGTTTACAAGTGTCGAGTCCCGTGAAGTATAGCTCTAGATGGAAGCTGCTGTTTTGCGCTTACCTTATGATTATTTTTGTTGCACGTCTGCCGGTTCCCGCCTCTGAATGAGCGAGTTTTAGCTATTGTACATTAAGGTAGCGTTCAGAAAAAAACAAAACACCCACGAAGACATAGAGGAACATAAAACCCACTGCCAGCTAGCGTTTTAGAAGTGTTATTGCAGAGCAACACAAACAGCATGCAGAAGTATAAATGCACGACTACGCACAAGGCAGGCGCCGTAGGTCACAACGATCACTTGACTCAAAGGCTTAAATTAGTCATGTAATTTCAGCAGTAAAAATGTGTATGAACCCTGATTTGGGAGGAAAACATCAATGCTTCCTTTTAAAGGCATTTCAGATCAAATATTTGACACACAATCAGATACAGTAAGATTGAATTTAGTTTTTAGCTATATAACTCCATCTTATTTACTGGCGTTGGTTATGTGTGTAACATGCTTGTGTGTAGTTTTGCTCGTGGCAGGAATCGTCTCATGAGAGCAGTCGTTGTTTATGGAAACCTCTCCTCCGGGAGCAGTAAGGCCTGTTTTCTATATCAAATCTGTGAGGAATATCCTGAGCGTGTTTAGCTCTTGGATGATTTGGTGTTGTCATAGCTCAGCTTCTAACCCTTGGATGGCTCTCGGTGGATCTGAACGAACAAGAACTACAAGGGCGTCACTCTTAAGTCCCTGTGTGCCTTTGATGGCCTGACATTTTCCCCTGTTCTTCACGCAGGCTGAGTGAAAACTGCCAGGTTGGTGCTGAGGATATATCAGCGAGCTTCCTGGTTAGTTACTGTATGATGAAGAGATGTTTTGCCTTTGGGTGTCGAGCTGCTGGTCTGTTTGAGCTGGGTTTGTTTTGGTTTGAAGGCTGCTTTCTGAACTCTGATTTAATGAAGTCATACTAAAGAAGCGAGTCTGCTGGAAAATGAGTCACTGAGGGGGGTTTCAGTTACAATGTGCAACAGTTTACAATTTTATTTCCCTTCTACCTTCAAGAGTTAGTTCAGCCAAACATAAACATTATATTATTAATAACTGAGTTGCACTGCTGATGTATTACCGCTGATCTGCCTGTGATTCGTTTCAAACAGAGGAAACAGCGCTTGTGAACGTGCGCACTATACCGACTTTTTTTTTTCACGTCACCTCATAGTTAAGTTTCTCGTCAAATCTTTTGACCGATCACATGCTCTCTAATATGCCCCCTAATATGAGAAAAATAGGCATATGCCTGTTTTTCTTTTTACTTATACGTAAGTACATCTCCAGCTTTTATAACTAGTTTATAACAGTTACTTTTTTTTCATTATTATTTTTTCGGGGTTTTCACCTTTATTTTTGATAGGACAGTAGAGAGAATTGACAGGATAGCATGGGGAGCAGAGAGAGGGGAAGGATCAGCATAGGACAACGAGGCGGAATTGAACCTGGGTTGCTGGGTGCATGTGTCGACGCACTAACCACTACACCACTGGCGCCGACAACAGTTAGACTTTTTACATAAAATCATTGGAAAATCACAGTTTACTGATTCACTTTAAACAGGAGCTGTGTCCCAAATCGCATACTTATGCACTATTCTACGCCATTTTGTAGTATAAATAGTGTAAGTAGTGCGTTCACACTGAAAACTCTAAAATTAATGAGTGCACTTTAATTACTCGGATGATGCACTCATTCAGCCGCTAAAATGAAGTGTGGAATGATGGACACTTCACGCACTCAACGACCGCAGGTTTGCTTACGTAGCGGAAGGGGCGGAGCTATCGGACGCACATGTTGGATAACTTTATTTATTTTCGATTGTGAAAGCAAAATACTCTTACGAGAGTGATTATAGCGCCTCCCGATGGTGAATGCAGCAATACTCATGGCAAGTATCATTTGATAATTCGGTTGTTTATTTCACTGATTTGGCAACCGTCGAACGTCATCAGGGAAACGGTTTGAATTTCCGCTTAGTAAAAAACCATTAGTGTGCCATTTGGGACAACACTACATACATATACTAACCTGTTGAGTGTGTAAGTACATAGTGCATGAGTGCATAGTGTATAGTGTGCCATTTGGGACGCAGCTACTATATTGATTAACATTTTTGTTCTTAAGATGAATGAAGGTCTCGGGTGTAGGCATGGGCTGGTATAAGATTCTGACGGTATGATAATCTTAGATAAAAATATCAGGTTTTCATGATATCACAATATTGTGATTACTGCTCTAAAATATATTCTTTTTCTGTAAAAATATATTCTGTCTCGGTAAAAAACAAAACAAAAAAAAAATATTTTTGGAAAGATTTAAAATATTTTAGAGCAGTAAACATGTCAGGAGTAGTGAATAATGAAAATGAAACATAGATTTCTGCTGTCTTGTAAAAACACTGAATTCTTTACAATTTAAAACAACATCTTTGGATATCTTTCCTGCCGGACATACTGTTGTCCTTAAAAACTAAAAAAAAAAAATAATAAATAAAATAAAGGTAAATAAAAAAAATCGTACACATACTTTAGGAACGGCATTACAGAAAGGTGTTTGGAATGATATAAGGGTGAGTAATTATTGACAGAAGTTGCATTTTTGGGTGAACTAACCCTTTAATTTGCAGAAATGTATTTTTTTTTAAACTTGGAAAGTGCAAGGAAATTGGGAAATCCTGAATGTTTTTGTTGCAGAAATCCAAACATATTTGTGGACATTTAAACAATGTATGTGTTTCTTTTTTAGTAATATGCATGGCATTAACCTTAAAGTTTTCCTGGTGAAACCGAAAATGAAACAAAACATGAGTAACATACTGCAATTAATCGAATTGAAAGTGAACATTTTTGTAACATTTACTAACATAATTAGCTTTGCTTGGGAAAATGCTTTAAATGGTTATCACATTAGGTATTTAAAAGGATAGTTCACCCAAAAATGAAAAGTCAAAAATTATTCACACTATTATTTAAACATGAGCTTCTTTCCTCTGCTGGACACAAATATAATAAATATTTTAAAGAAACCAGTAACTATTGATTTCCATAGTTTTTGTATTATTATATATAATATTGTATTATTATGTTATTATAATATTTTTGTACTATGGAAGTTGATGGTTTCCAGCATTCTTTAAAATATCTTTTATTGTGTTCAACAGATGAAAAAATACCCACAAAGGCTTGGAACCTTTTCCAGGGTGTGTTAATAGTGGGTACATTTTTATTGTGGGTGAAGGATCCCTTTCCGTTTTCCTTGTAAAACAAAAAAGACCACCACACGAGTAAAAAAAAGGGATTCAGACATGTTGTTCCAATAATACAGTGTGAGAGGAGACTCTGCGGGGGACCAAGCAATCAAAGGGAGTATGAAATGTTGTAAGAGGACAGGTAGACTGGAGGCGTCCGCTATCAGATGAAAGCAGAGCGTCCGTCTCCTCTGCTAGAGCTTTATTGTGGCCGCACAGCAGGTGTTGGGATGGTGGGCTGAATCTGCTGCTCTAATGGCAGCGATCACTGGCCGCTGAGAGTCACTATCATTGATTACTGGGGATCTGATCCAGCACAGAGGATGAGCCAGGGGAATCAAAGGAATCTCGCTGATTGGATGCCAGTCTTTGTTTCACAGACTAGTCTTTTAATTGCTTGTTTGCTTGTTTTGATCGTTTTAATGGTTGGTAGCAGTGTTGGGCACGTTCCTTTAATAGAGTAATTAGTTATAGTTACTAGTTACTTCTCACAAACTGAGTTACATAATTATAATTCAATTCATCTTTACTTTTATAGCACTTCAAAGAAGCTTAACATAGAAGTTCTGGTAAATTTCAACTGTTACAGTCCAGATTTCAGAGTTGAAGGAGGATAACAGAATTCTGTGAATCGAATTGTTCAATTGTATCCAATAGATGACTAATATGTTTGACATTGAAGAAAAACCTCTCCTGACCTTTGTTATTGAACACGCATGGAACTGATTCAATTATTCCAACACCAGTCCTTGAACTGCAAGCATTTTGCATTGTAAACAAGTACCATTCTTGTATTGATAATTAATACTTGTTTATTTTTTTCAAGTAATTCCAACTGAAATAATAATGTAAAATATTAAATGACAATATTACTTCGAAGCAAATAAATTTAAATAAACAAGAGTGATGCAGATTAGCTACTGAGGGCAGTGTTTTGCTATAATGCAGTCAGAGTTTGTTGAATGGGTCTTTCCACATTCAGTGGTCATGTGGGTCTGAATTGTTGTCAAATCAGCTACCATTCATAATCAAGCACAAGACAGTACGCCAGCACCCACACAAACACAGTTTAGTCAGTAAGAAAGAGCCCCAATATGCCATGCATGTTACAGATGCACTTGCATTATCGATATTTAGTGTAAGATGAATGAAGTTAATCACTTAAAAGTCTTCGAACATGAATTTAAATTCCAGTTAATCCAAACTAAATCAATTTAAAGGGAGCCTTTTCTGTTTTTAGCTTCGAGTCCGGTGGGTTTTGCTTTTGGAAGGGAGCCGTTCTCTGGGTTGTAGTCAGTTGCGTGGGAGATTTATGTGGAGAAATTTAATTGCAATCCTGTTTTTTTTTTTATTGTTGTTGTTGTTTTTTTTTTTTTTCTGTGCTTCAACTTCAACCCAATATATAAATGTGTGTATGATTGGTCTGTATACCTCTGTGTAAAGTATGTAAAGTTGTGTTGGTGAACCACACACACACACACACACACTGTGGAGTTAATTTAAGACTTATTTGATCTTACATAATGAAAGTCTGTCACACGTTCCCATGTCTGTGGGAGTATTTCTGCTGTTTGTACAGTACAAACTGCATTAATTATAGGAAGAGGAGACGATGCATGTTCTCACACACGAACAGCCTGCATACTGCGCGCACAGATTGGAGTGAAATGCTTGGAGAGGCAGATATATTATAGGCATGCCTGTATGTGTGTGTTTGTGACAACCCACATTGGCCTTCTTGCGTTTTGAGCGTGCTCGGTTAAAATTAAATATTTAAAGGGCCAATAGTGCTTTTCTGCCCACGATAGCAGGCACACGCAGCATGGTTTCAGTGACCCGTTGGATGGACGGCTTCATTATTTCTGCATGTGTAAGTTCGGCTGTTTGTTATTCCATTCAGGCTTGCTAATGCACGGAAAACAAAGCAGGAGGTTTAAAAGGCATCTAGTGCGATACACATCTAAAAATGAATGTTTGAACCAAAAAAATGGCAAACACTTTCTAAAATGGACAGATTCCGAAGGATTCACTCAATTCCCTGGTGTTAGTTTTTGTTGTTCCGTTGTTGTGCATTGGCAAAATGCTTCCTCGGAGTGTTTCCAAGGAAGAAGTAGAGGCCGGATCTGCTTGTTTGAAACTTGTTCAGGTCCTGACATCAGGTCAGATGTTTTTACAAGTCTCTGATGCTGAGGTCAAGAGAAATCTCAAGTCTTTAAAAGTCTACAGGAAGTCAAGTGTTAGTCTACTGTGCAAAGTCAGAGTCTTTTATATTGATTTTTATTATACTCTCACAATTAAAGGGATAGTTCAGCCAAAAATGAAAAAGTGTTCACCAGTTATTCAAATTGTTTCAAACTTGAGTTTCTTTCTTCCATTATACACAAAAGTAGATACTCTGAAGTATTTTGGAAACCACATAGTTGAATCAGGGGTGCATTTCCTAAAACCATCGTTTACCAACTAAGGTTGCGAGTTCCGTTGTTACATACATAGTTTGTTTATTTGGCGTTTCCCAAATCCGTCGCAAATCCGAACAAACATTCGCAAACTGCGTCGCAAACTTGAGCACTCGCAACTACATCTCTGGAGCTGTAGTTAGACACACACTTCCTGGCAGTGTTCTATTCCCACTTATCCCCCCTAAGCCCTATTCATTTAGAACGTTCTAACATTCAAAGTTGCCATTATTAAAAATAAAAAAAGCATTAGGGTCATCTCTCTTAGGTGTAATTTGCTTTCAAACTATTTTTATAGTTCAGTTTTAGCGATCTTCCTGTTTACAATTGTGCTCCCTTCGTAGAGCACTTTGAAAACATTGATGTCATTTTGAACACAGCCTCATGGAGAAAGCTATAGGTGACCTATTATTTAAAAGCAGAATTTATGTTGCGTCTCCAAAGCTTGTGAAAACAAAAAAGTATACGTTAATTCTTTTAATTTATAGTGGGTTATTTAAGTATCTGTACTGTATTTGACATGGGCCTGCTGGTTAGAGCTTCATGCTATGGTTTGCATGTGTCAAATTGTAAAAGTAGACTTTTCAAAAAAATTAAAAATAAATAAACAATATCCTACTTAATAATAATAATAACAACAACAACAACAACAGCAGCAGCAACAACAATGTTATAATAATAATCATCATCATCAATATTATTAATATTATTATTATTAAATTATATATTTTTATTTCTAATAAATAAATATATTACATTTTATTTTATAATAGCCTTATTATTTATTTATTTATTTATTCATATGATATTAGAATACGTGTTAAGTGATATGTTTTAGAATAGAATATGTAATGTTCAACTTCTCAATAATATATATACAACCGGAACAGGTGTGTGCGTGTGTTGCATGCCGGGAAATGTAGTTGACAGAATTGTAGTCCGGGTGAAGGTGCATATTTACCATCGATCTGCACACCTGGATTGATAGTGGTTATGACAGTAACATTTTAGTTTAAGTAACAATTTTTAACCATTTACTACTCTCTCATTAGCTACCTATTATTAAGTTATGAACTGTTTTTACTGTAGCACTTATAAAGTTTGATCTTATTCTACATCCCTAATCCGACTAAATACCTAAACCCAACTACTACTTTACTAACTATTAATAAGCAGCTAATTAATAGTTTATTAAGCTAAAAGTCTAAGTAATGGTTTGTTAATAGTGTGAAATATTAAAATAAAATGTTACCAAACATCTGTTGATGGTGCATAGACATCTCGTAAAGCACTGTAGAGACTTTATAGATTAAATAAAAAGCATGCAGACTTTAATTTAACGGAAGAAGGATGTAAACTGTCACTCAGACAGTTGGGCTGAAGTTTACCACAGCAGGATTGTTCCACTGGCGGAAGTGGGTAAGGTGTATTGTTTGACCTGTCAGTGTGATTAATCCAGCCACCGGGAAACCACCCAACACTAGAAAACCAAGCCCAAAAGACTAGCATTTGGGCAAAGGAATATAACCCAACATTTTTAGAGTTTAATAGTGAATGTTATCAATGTTATTTAGTACAGTCATTTTCTCTGATCTGATAAATGAGGATTTGGCTAATGCTATTCTGCTAGTTCATGTTGACCTCTAAAGTCCCCCACACAAGCACACACACACATCCAGCTTTATCTTTGATCCAATCCACAGCCAGTCCTGATTTCTGTAAGCTGCCTCTATTATGTCTATTGTGCCTCTATGAAGTATGATTTTCGCATTCCCTTAGTGTACTCAACACACACACACACACACACACATATACACACACAGTCACCTGAGTCCTGCTCCACATAGCCGGGGTTGTGCGTGAATTCTCTCTGATGCTTTTCCCGCTTGTAAAAAGCTTGTAGAACAAAATAAGCATTAACTTCATTAGAGACCATAATCACCCAAACTCATAAATATTCACATTATCCTCACCCACAGCCCATAAATATTCATATTATTACCTTAGCACAGTCATGATGTATTACACCATTACAGAGACTCTTCACTCCGTCCATATTTCCATCCATCCATCACCTTTACCCAGCTCTCGGGGAGTGTCGTCATCATCATTTTTGAGACTTTTATACTGCGTTTTAGTGCTGTAATATATCACACTTACTCAGCTTACACACACACACACACACACACACTGATGCATCGGCTGAAAAAGCCTTTATTAATCTTCAGATCAAAGTAAATTCCCATCACACTGAGCATTCCGTTGCCATGGCAAATGAGGCTGATTGCCGTGGCAATGCGGATGCCTGTTTTCATCAGTAACTGATAACCTTTTTTTCTCTCTCTGTCTTGTCAAAGCATTACACTTGTATATGAGTTTAGCGTAATTGAACAACCGAAACGCAATCAAATCTTTTTTAAATGCCTGTGAGTTTATGTACAGGTTTGTCTTTGTGAATTGTGGGGACATTCCATGGATTTTTATACAAACCACACTATCAATTTCCCTACACTTTCCCTTCATACTGTATGATTTATACAGCCTAATCTCACGAGAAAACGTAAGTATTTTACGTTTTGCCAGTTTAGTAGCTAATTCGTACGAATTCGTATGAGTTCAGTCGTACGAAATTGTGCGAATTTAAAAAGGAGGTGTGGCACCTAACACCACCCCTAAACCCAACCGTCATTGGGGGATGAGCAAGTCGTACCTAATTGTACGAATTAGATCGTACGAATTCATACGAATTAGCCACAAAATCAAAAAGTTACGAATTGCCGTGAGATTGTGTTGGATTTATAAGCCTTTTTTCATTCAATTCAACTCAATTTACCTTTATTTTTATAGTGCTATTACAATGTATTGTGTCAAAGCAGCTTCACATGGAAGATCGTAGTAAATTGAAACCGTGTGAGTCCAGTTTTCAGTGTTGAAGTTCAGTTTAGTTCAGTTCAGTGTGGTTTAATATTCACTGCTGAGAGTTCAAACACTGAAGAGTAATCCATCGATGCGTAGCTCTACAGATCCCGAACCATGCAAGCCAGTGGCGACAGTGGAGGAACAAACTTCACCGATTGGCCAAAGTGAAGAATAAAAAC
Organism: Danio rerio; assembly: GCF_052040795.2. Lineage (NCBI taxonomy): Eukaryota > Metazoa > Chordata > Actinopteri > Cypriniformes > Danionidae > Danio > Danio rerio. The sequence continues at coordinate 3,457,786 of NC_141034.1, read as the reverse complement.
CTTGAGAGAAACCATTTCTCCTATGGCCGAACGTTTTGAGCAGAGCTGCAGTCTTGGCGCCAGAGACTTGAGAGCGCTGGATGTCCATCGTGGAGAAGCTGCAGGTGGGAGAGGTCACCAGCTGGTGTACAGGCTGGCCATTCAGGATCAATGCGAGGACTCGTCTGTCACTTACAGGGATCAGTCTCATGCTCTCCACTCCTCCATGACCACCACAGCAGCTGCTCAGGATACAGCCAGGTCCAGGATTATGGAAACCTCGGGAATAATAAAAAAAATGGTTGCCCTACATTTGGCCTAAAAGGATTTGGATTTCAGCAGCATTTGTGTTTTATTTGTATGCTAATGCAAAGAGATGTGTCTTTAATCTAGTTTCACTGACAGAGTGTGTCTCGGCGGAGTTTGATTGGCAGAGTTTGATCGTGACGTTTAGTAATCAAATTTAAAATAAAAACTAAACTTAGCAGAGGAAGCGAGCTAAACTAGAGCTACACTCAGCTAGAGAGCAACACACACAGCAACAGGAAACAGCGCAACTGGAAACAGCAGCCATGTTCTCATAATTGACTATCTTCTTATTCACCTTATTCCTTGCGTTTGAACTGGCGCAGCCATTTGAATCTTTTTGGCTCAAGACTTTCGGTCTCATTCACTTCCATTTATTTTAAGGCATTAAAAACAGCTCGTTACGCTGCTTGATGTTGCAAAAAGATACTTTCTTATTATATTGGTTGCTTTTACTGTGGTGCACTGGGTAGCACGATCCCCTCACAGCAAAAAAAGTCATGGTAAAATCTGAAAACGTGGTAAAAATCAACCGGACGTGAGGGCTTTTCTTTTTCTGGATTGCTTTTGAAAACACTGTCAGATGGGTTTAGGGAAGGAAGTGGGTCAGTCAACAGCGGCCTCTGGGGGATTTATGCAAGAACAGCAGGCATGAATGGCACTTGCAAGAGAATTTTGAGATCTCAAAAGGCGTACACAGCGGCCTCTGGTGAACTCAAGAAAACAAAAACTGCAAAAAACGTATCTCCTGGGACGTATTTCGTGCTCTCCAGAAATGTATACAGGAGTACGTATTAATAATGAGCCTGGGTTGCATTTTAAATAAGTATTTGGAAAAGGCAGCAAGAGAAATTTTTTGAGTGTACAATGCAAAATATTTCAGCCCAGGGCGATGTTGTTACACATCATAACAACAAATATCTTGTAATTTAAAACAAAGTTGTCAGTGGCGCGGCAGGATCTTAAACAGGATTCTGAAGTGCAGACAGACACGAGTGGCGCCACCGCTGTGACCCCTTTGACTCCGTCTTATCCAGCTGTGAATGATGCCAGTGGTGTCACTGAGAACCTGCAGCCGCAGTAGGGGGGGTATCGGGGGGATTTTTGGTGTTGCAGATCACCACAGCAGAGTGAATATAGCCGAAACACTGAATTATGTATCACTTCTCATGTGTGTCTCTCGCTCTCACTTTATACGGATTTCTCAAGTCTTCAGTTTGTGAAGGTTGAAGTGTCTGTGAATAGAAGCAATGTTAAGTGATAGATGCTTAGCTGTTAGATTCCCGATGAATATACAGTTGATATGTAAAGCTGTTAAATAAAATGCATTTAAGAATAAATATATAGTTCAGAATAGGGCTGTATGATATTGTAAAGATTTTACTTTATGATATTTCATTTGTCTGCATTATTTATTGTTTTATTCATTGAATTATTAGCTCACTTTATATTTATTTATCTCTGTTTAATGGAGAGATTTTTTTCAACACATTTCTAAACATATTAGTTTTAATAACTCATTTCTAATAACTGTTATCTTCCATGATGACAGAACATAATATTTGACTAGATACTGTTCAAGATACTTTGAATTACAATTGAATTGAATTGAATACTAGTATTTAGCTTAAAGTGACATTTAAAGGCTTAACTAGGGTAAAGTTAGGGTAGTTAGGTAAGTCATTGTTTAACAGTAAACAATATATATATTAAAGGGTGCTAATAATATTGACCTTAAAATTGTTTAAAAAATAAAAATAAAAAAATGCTTTTATTCTAGCCGAAATAAAACAAATAAGACTTTCTCCAGAAGAAAAAAATATTAGAGGAAATACTGTGAAAAATTCCTTGCTCTGTTTAACATTATTTTGGAAATATTTAAAAAAAGGTTTTACATCAACTATTGCAACGTATATACAGTATATAATACAATTTCTAGATGACTTGGATATCTCTAATTTTAAAGAATCTGTCATTTTAGATTGATTGGGATAATTCTGTTGAGCATTGCATTCGCTTAAAATATAATAAACAATCTAAAACATTGATAAATATAATAAAGACAAAGATAGAAATGAAATAAACAGTGTTTTAGGGTTTTCTTAAGAGTCTAACAGTGTCCGGGTACAGTAATTGAATAATCTAATGACACTGTATGGCATAGTGTTTATTGTTTGATTATTTCAGTGAAATGAATCATTATAAAAATTAAAAATGGTCAATTTAGTATGCCTGTATTATTGCTGCACAGTACAGTATATCGTTTTAGCTTTGATACCGCAATGTGTGAGTCTGCAATATTCACATCGCAGGGATCTACAATACAGGCTGGATTATAGTTGACCAGGCATTACAGTTAACAACACAGTGCAGTAATTTCAAAATTTAACCTATTTAAGAGTTTAAGTTTAGTATTTGCACGTGCTTTTAAGGCCTTTGACTTTAATAATTTAAAGCAAATTTAATTCATTTGGGCACAATAAATTAAATGTTTGTAGCTAAAAGATTAATTGTACATTATACAATTATTTACACAAAACAATATAATAGCACTTCACTTTTAAAAAAAAAAAGTGGGTAAGCAATCCTTTTAAAGTGATTTGACTTTGACTTTACTTAAAATAATGAGTAAAGCCATTGATTTTGAAGCGATTATTTGACTTTATTTTTAAAAATAGCATACACCCATTGATTTTAAAGCGATTAGTTGAGTTTACATAAAAATGAACAAATCAATTGACTTTAAAGCAACTAGTGGACTTTTTGACACCAATTAATCAATTTAAAATCAATATTTGTTCACTCACTTTTTAAAGTAAATTCAACTAAATGCTTTAAAATAAACATTTTAAAGCATTTAGTTGAATTTACTTTAAAAAGTGAGTGAACATACTGATTTTAAATTCATTGATTGACTTAAGTTAAAAAAACAAATGGGTAAATCTGTTGATATTAAAGTAATTGTTTATTATTATTATTATTATTATTATTATTATTATTATTATTATTATTATAATACAGTGATTATTTGATTTTTGCTTCTGAATACGGTTTGACTCCCCAGAAATCATAAATTGTTGCTTATTTGTACCTTTTCTCTGTTATATTTAACTTTACTTCTCATTTTTAATTATATTTTATTCAGAATCACCTCAATCGATCTAAAATTATCAATTCTTTACAAGCCATTCAAATCATCTGGTGAAATTGCTTTTATATCGCAATATATATCACAGTGAATAAGCGTATTGAAATGTCAGTTATTTACCGTGCAGCCCTCGCCTGTGTGCTTTTAAAATCATCATACTGTCAAAGACTAGATGTGACTTTGAATGATCACATTGCCATATCGATGCTGATACGATATATTGTGCAGCCCTACTTTATAAAGATCATTTATACCGTCTTAATGTCTACCAATAAATTGCAAGTAACACATTAAATTAACATGACATTTAAAAGTAAATAAATATTAGCTTTTAAAGTATTGTTTCATTCACAACTAAAGTATTAAAGTAGACCTTCCCTGTTTTTTAGTGTACTTGGTTACCCGTTTTCCCAGACACAGATTACCCAACACAGTCTTCAAGGCGCTGCCTGACTTCTATTTCTGTCACAATGAAATACACTCCACAAGGCTGTATTGTTTAACTGCAGCTAGCCGGCAGAAATCTCCGCAGTTTGTTAGTGTTTTTATAGACTCAAGTGTTTCAGATTTTTCTTTTAGCTCTCATGGATCAAACTGTGTTGCTAATTCAGAGCGCAGCAGCGAATCTCAGCGTCTTCTGTATTGAAATATTCTCACACTGGCCCCTTTTTGATTTTTTCCCACTTGTGTTTGATGAAGTTTTCTTCACAAATCTTGATGTAAAAAAGCTCCACTACTGTGTTCGTGATATACAAATGTGTTGATCTGAGAGAATAAAACATCCTTTAACAGCGCTTCCCTCACAATCCTGCTGAATTTTGGTGCATCTAGCACAACATTAACTGGATAACTGATTGGAATAAAGAAACGGTGGTAGTTTTTATTCCAGTTCAGATATTGTGGTGTTCAGTTTTTCCATTCGGCTTGTGCCGGCAGTTAGCTTTCTGTAACTCTCACATGGCCTCCCATCGAAGCTAAGCAGGGCTGCGCCCAGTCAGTACCTGGATGGGAGACCACATGGGAAAGCTAGGTTGCTGCCGGAAGTGGTGTTAATGAGGCCAGCAGGGGGCGCCCAACTTGCGGTCTGTGTGGGTCCTAATGCCCCAGTATAGTGACGGGGACGCTATACTGCTCTGTGAGCGCCGTCTTTCGGATGAGACGTTAAACCAAGGTCCTGACTCTCTGTGGTCGTTAAAAATCCCAGGATGTCCTTCAAAAAGAGTAGGGGTTTAACCCCGGCATCCTGGCCAAATCTGCCCGCTGGCCTCTGTCCATCATGGCCTCCTAACCATCCCCATATTCCAAATGGCTTCATCACTCTGTCTCCTCTCCACCAATCAGCTGGTGTGTGGTGTGCAGTCTGGCGCAAAATGGCTGCCGTCGCGTCATCCAGGTGGATGCTGCACACTGGTGGTGGATGAGGAGATTCCCCATTGTGTGTAAAGCGCTTTGAGTGCCCAGAAAAGCGCTATATAAATGTAAGGAATTATTATTATTATTATTATTATTATTATTATTATTATTATTATTATTATTATTGTCATGGAATCGCTAAGCGAGTGGTTAAATCCAGCTCACACCTAAATGTCCTATAATTCTTTTATAAATCTGATATATTGAAAATGTAATTGACAACCAGAGATCACATTATAGGGCGAGGCAGTGGCGCAGTAGGTAGTGCTGTCGCCTCACAGCAAGAAGGTCGCTAAGCCGACAAGAAAATGAATGAATGAATGAATGGATCAAATTATTGTAGTCAACCTGACTTAGACTGAAAAGAACAAAAGAGATTTATTAAAGAGCCCCCATTACGGGTTTTTGAAAATGAGCTTCCATGCAGTGTGTATCACAGCTCCAAGTGAAGCGATATGTATAGCTAAGACAAATCTTAAAGTGCACCGTGTTTAAAACTATTGATTCATCTATAAAAGAGTCAATTCATAGTGGTTTAAATGAATCTTCAGGGTAACGAATCTTTAGCCATGTCGGCGTGAAGTTAATATGGAATTCAAGCCTAGCTCATTTGTTGCGCGCACTCACCAGTGAAAATTGAAAGCTCCGCCCACAAACACTGTAGAAAGAAAAAGAGAAAGCACTGTCGCAGATCCCGGTTCAATCATGACGCGAAGGCTTTGTGCTCTGAAGTGTGAGGGAAAGTTGGTGTTATTTATTACCCAAAGATGAGGCTGTAAAGAGTCAGTGGTTGAAGTTTATTTTTGCAAAAACACCTCAGCATTATAGCCCCAGCCTTGTGCTGTGTTCCCCTCACTTTTTCTGATAAGTGCTTCAGCAATCTACACGCTTACAACAAGGTATTCATCGGCCGTTTGTTAAAGGAATGGTTAGAAAAGACTTTTGATGTTAGGGACTTTGTCAGAGCTTGACAGGAAATTCATCAATACACAGTTCATGGACCAGTTTCTTCCTCCATTTCACAAGTGTAAGTAAGCATATCAGATTGTTGTTGGAAATCAAAATATGACCTTTTATAATGCATAATAATCCCAATTCACTTTTTTTTTTTTTTTTTTTGGAGAAGAGAAGTACATTGTAACAGAAAAGTAAGCAAGCTTTGGGACATACTACAACACTTGGTCTGTTGCTTAGTTACGTGCATTCTGTCACCGTTTACCCAGAACTGCCCTGTCAGTCATCTTTGTCACAGTTAACATCCTCCACATTTCTGTTATAATTAATTTCTTACCACATTGGACATGAAGTGCTTGCACACTATTCTGGAATTCCTGGCTCTTTAATGCAGCTAAATCTCCTCACGTGTTAATAAAGGATCAATATATATTCATCAGCAGTCAAAAAAGGAAATTTGCTGCTTGTTTGAACACTATAAAAAAAAAGCTTTTCTTAGATTTTTTGTCTTTTTTCTAGTCCAAATATCTCAAAATTCCTAAATCAAGAAGCATTTTTAGACAAGCCAAACATATTGTCTTGTTTTAAGAAGTATATATTTTAATATGCTAAAATTAAGTGAATTTTTTCTTAAAACAAGCTAAATAATCTGTTAATGGAGTAAGCAAAATAATCTTTTTTTTTCCCTTTCGACATAAGATTATTTTGCTGACCCCATCTTTATTTCTATAGCACTATTACAATGTAGATTGTGTCAAAGCAGCTTTACATAGAAGTTCTAGTAAATTGAAACAGTGTCAGTTGAAGTTGAAGTTCAGATTAGTTCAGTTCAGTGTGGGTTAATTTTTACTGCTGAAAGTCCAAACACTGAAGAGCAAATCCATCAATGCACAGCTCCACAAGTCCCAAACATATGCATATTTACATTGTAAAAGCCATAGAAATAAAAATAAATTAAATTGAAAAATTGAATGTTCAAAAAAAAAAAAAATTATAAAAATAAATAAATAAATAAATAAATAAATAAATATATATATATATATATATATATATATATATATATATATATATATATATATATATATATATATATATATATATATATATATATATATATATATATATGGTCCAGCGAAATTGACAAACTGCAAGCTTTGGATATTTATATCAGATTTATATATTCTAAATTCGAGTTCTGTCATTATTTTGGAGCCCCACTCGCATATATAACACATACTGATGCTGACATAAAAAGGCCTTTATTTTAATTTCACAGGACCTTCAAATGTTAGCAATAAGCACAAGTGAAAAGTTTGTAAAATTTTGTGTCATTAGCCTTATAAGGTCTTTGTATGGAAGTGTTAAAATATAGTCTTATTAGTCTTATATCTTTTAAATCACTGTAAGAACAACACCAAAAACAAACTACAATAAGGAGCAGATCTATTGAAAGGACAAACAGCCTTTAAGTTTTAAAATTATAATTTAAAAAATGTTTCCGATTATAATTTTTCAGTTAACACGTCCACAGATTTTGAGTTAATATGCTTGCAAAATTATAAAAAAATAATTTAAATCATTCAATGAGATATGTAGTAATGTAAATCCTTAAAAAAAAACAGGCAAGTAAACAAATAAGTTGAAAAATAATTGAACAAATTAAGAAAAACAACAAATTTCACTATTGCGCTGCCCCTTCCCCTTAAAAGACAAAAATCTTGTATGTTGACAGTCTCGAGGGCTGACTATATGGAAATCTGAAACACTAAACATCCCACTCAACAACACTATTGTGTAGAGCAGGCAGTACAGATCTGGACACAGTGTGCTTCTATAGTGCTGACGGCTGCAGGTGATCAGTATTCCAGTAACTGAATGAGTGAACTGAGGGAGGTAGTGCCGCCTGGTGACTTGCTTTTAGTTGTTTTGCATGTTTGTTCATCTAGCGCATATTAATTCCCAAAAGGTGAAAGCTTGTTTCCTAAATTCAAAAAAAAAAATAAAAAAGTGGAAAAATGATAGAATTCTCTGAACATGTTTTATTCGTTAATTTCTAAGACTGTTTGAGCATTATTCAGAGACTCTTTTAGAGATTATAATGTTTTATTCAGACTATATTTAAAAACCGTCAGGTGCTGTGAACAGCAATATAGACGTCTACAGTACAATAAAGCATTCTTTCTCTAGACCAATTTGGTTGCAATTGTATATGTATTCAAACACATTTAATAGTCATTTATATATTTGTTTGAATCCATATTTATTTGTACTGCAGTCGCAGAACAGAGCCGTTTAATATCCCAAAAGATGTCACAGTGAATCTGCAGATTAAATCGCACAATCGATTCACAGCAGGGAGTCAAAGGGAAGTCTGATAAGAGAGAAACTTCAGGAACTTCCATCATAAGAACAAGCATTGACATGAACAGAAAAGAGCCCAGACTGATGTCCATGTGCTTTGCGGCTTCGAGTAAATCAAAAGCTTCAGTGTGGTGGATGGAGGAAAAGCTGTGTGGATGTGAATTGCAGGAGTCAGTGAGCATGTATTGGTGAGTTGAGCACCGCGCCAGAGGACAATCAATGAGGTGAAGGACTTCAGTTCTGCTGCGTCTGTGTGTGTGCGCATGCAAGCATGTGTGTGTGTGTTTTTGTGACATATAAGGACACAGATTTGTGCAATGACCTGGGTATTGTAAGGAGAAGAGGACTTATGAGGACAAATTCATCATTTTTCAAAACGCTTATAAATCATGAAGAATGAGAACAGAAATCAGAGTTTCTTTAAAAATATAGTTTCCTATAATCGGTAGGTGTACGGAGATAAAAAAAAAAAAACATTTTGTACAGTATAAAATACATTATACCTATGGAATGTCCCCACAATTCACAAAAACAAAGCTGTTGGTGTTGTTTAGAGACACAAAGTTGTATGTTTCCCAGTTCTGGGTTGTGCATAAAACATATGCCAGATTAGTTGGCGGTTCATTCCGCTGTGTCGACCCCTAATAAATTAGGGGCTAAGCAGAAGGAAAATAAATGAATGACAAAGTTCGTTCATTATAATGTATACTCACCGGCCACTTTATTAGGTACACCTGTCCAACTGCTCGTTAATGCAAATTGTTAATCAGCCAATCACATTGCAGCAACTCAATGCATTCAGGCATGGTCAGGACGATCTGCTGTAGTTCAAACTGAGCATCAGAATGGGAAAGAAAGGGGATTTAGGTGACCTTGAACGTGGTATGGTTGTTGGTGCCAGATGGGATGGTCTGAGTATTTCAGAAACTGCTGATCTACTGGGATTTTCACGCACAACAGCAGCAGAATAACGCAGCATGTCATAAAGCGTGAATCATCTCAGAATAGTTTCTTGAATATGACAATGAGTTCACTGTACTAAAAGGGCCTCCACAGTCACAGATCTCAATCCAATAGAGCACCTTTGGGATGGGGTGGAACAGGAGATTGGCATTAATGATGTGCTTTGTGCAGCCAACAAATCTGCAGCAACCACATGATGCTATCATGTCATTGACCAAAACGTCCGCAGAATATTTCTAGTAGCTTGCTAAATCTATGCCACAAAGGATTAAGGCAGTTCTAAAGGCAAAAGGGGTCCAACCCGGTACTAATTAGGTGTACCTACTAAAGTGGCCTGTGAGTGTGTAATGTATAATATAATTCATTTCATTATCATGTATAATGACATAGAATGACTTATACTCTTTTAAGGTGGTACCTCATGTCCCTGTTATTCAAAATGCATTACAATTTATACTAAACAAGCTCTTTTGACATTTAAGATGTGCCACAGATTTAATGTGAGAGTTGGATTTAGCGGTAGGCCCATATAGCAATCTTTTTTTACAGTTAGAAATGCGTTACTCCTATGGATTTTCCCTGTAAACGATGCATACAAGTGTATGTGTGTGAAGGCTGTAATAGGATACGGCACACAGAGACCTGCACTGCTGTAGATTGTCTGCTGTGTGTATGTTCGTACTTGTCATTTTGAATGACAGGAAGCAAATTACAAAAACAGCAGGAATGGCGGGGCAGATTCAGGGACTTCTGGCTGGTAAAGGTTACCGCATTAATTCAGATTTCCTTTCAGAGCAGTATATCTGCTCACTAAAGCATCATAGTTTTAGTAACTAATCTCATTAGTTCAAATTGTTAATGCAGCAGTTAGCATACTATATTTTACTGTATTTATGAACCTTTGTTAATGTTAGTTAAATGGCTATTATTTCTTTTAAAGATGTACGCTTAAATGTAGAATTTAACATTAAGACAGTATTGAAATATTGATTTTTGATAGTTTATATTCTCTAATGAATATAACATAAATATAACCTTATTGTAAATTGTTTTCTGTATTGTTCATTGATTTATTGACAGGATAATACTATACAATAATGTAATATTAGTTTATGTTATTAAATGTGTTATGTTAATTAAATAAGTTAACCTTTAAATTTAATGATGTTTTAGTAGGGCTGAGTGATACAGCAAAAAATGTATCACGATATCATGTTTCATATCATTCGGTATCGATAATTATTGAATATTTTTACCAATTTATTTAGGAATATTCATTTTTTAACCGCTTTATTTTCATTTACCAACATTTCTAAGGCAAATCGTTTTAATTGTCAAAAGCAAAAATATTTAATACAAAACATCTCATCTCTTTATAATAAAATAAACAGTGTTAAAGAGACTCAAACTTGACAAATAAAATGTTGCAAAGTGTGTGCAATAGTGAAGTGTAAATGCTGAACAATCAAAGCAAACTTTAGGATGTGAATAATGATACAGTAAACCTCAAACTCAGTCAACAACACCAATTCTGATAATCAAGTCTGAGCTTTCAAGTAAAGGAAACAGTCATCATTATTTAAATCCATACTGCAACATTATAAATTGTGAAGTTAAATGACCCACTATGCTAAACAATCTTTCAGATGGGGAGCTAGTGGCAGGGATGCACAAGAAAAGAAAGCAAAAAGCCACTCTGGCGACATCCTTACATCCTTTTTTATTAGAAAATCTCCTCACTGCTACTATATGGTACTCATTTTAGCGTGTGTTGTTATTCTGACCTAAAGTGGTAATGACGCAACCCAAAACTCGCACATGCGCATGATTTCTTTCACAATTTTCTATTCGCTTTGCATTCTGCCCTTGTCCCCTTGCCATCTCTCGTAACTAGACGACCATCAACTGTTTTCTCAGAGGCTGACAGCTTTGATACAAGTTTATGTAAACTATAAAAAAAAATCTGTAAATGTACTGTTTATTTACGTTTAAAAAAAATTTAAATAACAGACATTAAATTACAGAAGTTTACTTAAATTTAAATTTCTGGTAAATTCCTGTAATTCAACCGCTGTTATTTTACAGTAAATTTCACCCCAGCTGCCGGAAATAAACTGTAAAATTACGGATTTTTTTACAGTGTAGAAAGGAAAAAAGCACTGCTGTGTTTGTCTGAGGTAATTAGTCTGTTGTTACTGAAATGTTTATATTCCCTACAAAGTGTGAAGCAGGTTGCTTAGTCCTACTTGCATGAATCGCGGTGCACGCAGCATTCTAGAAAGTTCTGATGTTTTTCAACTAGGTGTGTCGTGCCTGAACAATGCACACACATGACCACAATTTAATAAAACTGTAGCGCTTCATTGCGAAACTTGATACCAATCTTTTTTTAGTTCAGTCAATAAATACTGATACGTGTTTACCGCTCAACCATATGTTTTAGTCAATATTGAAATGCACATCAATTAGATTGACATGAACATTTTGTGGTGATGCAGTGGGTAGCCCGATCTCCTCACAGCAAAAAGGTCGCTGGTTCGAGCTTCAGCAGGGTCAGTTGGCATTTCTGTGTGGAGTTTGCATGTTCTCCCCGTGTTCGTGTGGGTTTCCTTCGGGTGCTCCGGTTTCCCCCACAGTCCAAACACATGTGGTACAGGTGAATTGGATATGCTAAAACTGACCGTAGTGTATGTGTGTGAGTGAGTGTGTATGGATGTTTCCCAGAGATGGGTTGCAGCTGGAAGGGCATCCGCTGCGTAAAACACATCCTGAATAAGTTGGCGGTTCATTCCGCTGTGGTGACCCGAAAGGAAAGTGAATGAATGTAGCTCTTTACACTTACGTTGTAATTATTATTTATGTTGGACTATATTTAATAAGAAAACCCCTTCTGTGATTTCAGTTCAGTGTTTCTTTGTATATTTTTAATTCTGAGGGATAATAGTCGATGTTGACAACTTTATTTTTCTTCATTCCTTGCTAAAACTTTTCAAGATTTGTTTTTGAGCAACAACATTTCCTCTCGTTAGTAAGAGATGGGTGTAATGTTGTCAAATGGTTGTGATGATGTTAACAGCGTTTTCAAGTGTTGCAGTGTTTTGCTTTTTCTGCGAACTGCACTCTATCACTGGGTAAAGCACACACACGCATACACATATACACACACACACACACACACACACACACACACACACACACACACACACACACACACACACAACCTATTAACATTTGCACAGCTTTGCTCCTGCTATATAAAAGAAACAGTTTCAGCGGAAAGTGTCTGACATTTAAATGGAGCTTGAGGCCAATAACAGAGAGACACAGATAGAGCTTTCTGTGTGTGTGTGTGTGTGTGTGTGTGTGTGTGTGTTTCCCCTTCGGTGATCTTGGTTAGAAAGGCCAACCTGAATGTGCGATTTAGAACAGGTTTTGTTTTGTAAGTGTGAGTGGCGTTGATATGTGGCATTTATCAGTACCCATAATCCTCCACTGCTTCACGGGTGGCCATGTGGACGCTGCGGCCATCCATCAAGCTGTCCATCAACGAGGGGTCACTATGACAACTAGTAGGGCGGGGCTGGCTGCCTTCACAAAAACCTCCTGTCAGCTGGTTGATTGATGGATGGCAGCAGCCAATCAGAAGAATCAGAGTGATGGATGCTTAATGTGAATGTGATGTATGTGGACTGTGCGCGTGTGTGAGTGTGTGTGTGTGTGTGTGTGAGTGTGTGCAGTCGCTTTCATGGATGACTTGGGATGTTTCTCGAGTAGGTGTAAATCACAAAGCTATTTATTATTTGAAGCTGTAAAAGTGTTATTTAAAATTAACGACTTTCCTATGTGTGTAATTAAGGTTGAGTGTTAATTATTTATGTAAATATGAGTGTTATATTTCGTTTAAATGTGCATGCTTGTATTTGAGTGATTCTTCAGTTAATAATCTTAAATAATTGTATGTTTAAAACGATAAAAACACTCAGCGCACATGTGATTAAGTCAAAGATGTAAACAAATAAAGGCAGCACGGTGGCTCAGTGGCAAGCACTGTCGCCTCATAGCAAGAAGGTCGCTGGTTTGAGTCCTGGCCGGGCCAGTTGGGATTTCTGTGTGGAGTTTGCATGTTCTCAGGTTCCTCCAGGTGCTCTGGTTTTCTCCACAGCTCAAACACATGCGCTATAGAAGAATTAAATGAACTAAATTGGCTGTATGAGTGTGTGTGTGACTGTGAGAGTGAGTGTATAGGTGTTTCCCAGTGTTGGGTTGCAGCTGGAAGGGCATACCCTGTGTAAAACAAATGCTGGATTAGTTTATGGTTTGTTCTGCTGTGGCAACCCCTGATAAATAAGGGACTAACCCGAAGGAAAATGAGTGAATGAATGTAAACAAATGAATATTCTTATTTACTAATTTACTGGACTTGGATAGTTGTATTTATTTTCCATAAAACACCCCCTATTTAATAATAATAGTATATGCCCTGCAGGCACACAACATCATAAGACGTTAATATTAGGTTAGATTTAGGTCATGACATCTGGTGACTAAAATTCAATGTCTAGCCAGCGTCTAAGGACAACGTTATTTTGACGTCCAATAATGACGTTGATATTTGGTTGATTTTAGGTTGTGTTGGAAAGAGACCAAAATCCAACGTCTGATAGATATCATAGTTGTAACGTCCACACAACGTCAAGGTGTCAAATAATTAGATGTTGATATTTATGAGCTAAGTGTGAATTCTTGAAAAACATGAATCACAAAATAAGGAAAACTGCTCATTTACAGATATGTTTTACAGTGTGTTGTTGCATCTCTCACAGATTGAATTGGTGGGCGGAGCCAAGAGGTAGTGACGCAAATCTTAAGATCTTTAGAGATGATCTTTCATCACTCTGTAATGCCATATTGATTTGTCATTCATGATGTTTTTATAGCGCATTGACCTCTTAAATGTCAAGAGAGCAAGTCCATTTGATTGGTCAGTTCATGACCTCTTAATCAATGTTTAAGAAAAGCAGCAGCTTTTTACATATCAATCTTTTAGCATTTTTATTTAGAAATTTCATGCTAAACCAATGGCGATCAGCTAGGAAGGGCATGCGTTGTGAAAACATTTGCTGAATAAGTTGGTGGTTCATTCCGCTGTGGGGACCCTTCATTAATAAAGGGACTAAGCCGAGAAGAAAATAAACGAATGTTAATCTAATTAAAACTATTGTCATTTATTATATTTAAATAAAAAAGAAAATACTTTTGAAATACAGCCTTTTAAAAAGTCACCATCAAAGCACCCTGCAGGACGTCGACATGACATTGTATTGACGTTGTAGCCCAACATAACCCAATGTCATAAGGATGTTGGATTGGATGTTGGACAGTGCTAGTCGCTGAGCCACTGTACCGCCCATTCTGGATAAAGGGGGAAGAAGGGGAGGAGGGGAATTTCTTTCAGACGAAGATAGTTGTAGAAAGAAAATGAGTATATCTAAATATATATATATATATATATATATATATATATATATATATATATATATATATATATATATATATATATATATATATATATATATAGTGACTTGAGATCCTTTGATTGGAGGATTGTGATTAGCCAATGTAGGCTAGCTGGGTCAATCATGAGCGTCTGCTCCTTTTGAAATTAGTTTAATATTAAACTTCACCTATTTTTGTATTTTTTTTTTCATTTATTTATGCTTTTGAATTGCATTATGGGGCCTTTATCTTTCTTTCAACAACTTTAAATTGTGAAAAAAGTGACTTTTATGAACATTTTTAATAGTTTAAAGTGATATGTTGTCTGGGTTGGTGTTGTATATTACAATACAAAAACCTTGTAATAAACTGCCTGTACATTGTCTGCTATTTTAACAGACTATTATTATTAGAACTATCATTTCAAACGACTAAAATGTCAACAAAAGTCACTTTGCTAAACTGTAGAGTTGAATTTTCAACATCAAAAGTCGACAGAGCTGAGATCAACATCCCATAAAGCAATACACAACTGTAAATAAACAGAAAAAACACTTGAGAATCACAAAATACAGATATTTTCTACAGTGCAGGATCACTCCTTCTGCAACAATACCATAGAGATTCCTCTGAGGAACAGAGAGAGCATGTGCTTACTCTGAACAT